>NW_013666883.1:96518-108425 GCF_000517525.1 Limulus polyphemus | reverse complement strand
ATCAAGACTAATTTTTTTTACTCAAAAACAAGAATTCAAACAATGATTTGGTCAGCAAAATGTGACAACAGAAATCTTCAGAAATTATTGTAACAAAAATCTAACAACATTACATTCAGAGGTTTTGTTAACAAACCATGGTATTTATAATGCTTATAAAAAGGATCCAAAATGCTTATTGAACATTTTCAAGTATAATTTTTTTTTTTTACAAGGGGTTCAATATATTTTGCTGAAAAATCTTGACCATAAATACTCGATGTTAACACAGTTATACCAGTCTATTTTATACACGTCCCGTCTCAGGGTGGAAAAATTCCTGCCATCATTTCATTTTTACATAATTTATACTCATGAAGAAACATCCAACAAATATTGAAAGATAACTGGATAACAGTTGTTCACACTAGTTGCTTTTTCCTGCCTTTATTTCCAGATGAACAATGAAAATATAATCCCACACTTTTTTTCCAAATTTTGGGATTGGTCAAAACTGGGATTGTTATTTATATGAAGCAGGTCTTGCATCATGTATTGCAAACAATTAAGAATATGGTAAACAACAATATTAATAAAAACAAACTTTGGTTCCTGCTGAAATGAAACAACTAAACCATGTTTGCTGCTAGGTGACAATGGAAAAAAAATCATACATGTTTGCGAACAATGCTGTACTAACTGGTTTGCCCCTAGTCACTTCCCTCCTCTGTATCACAGATGCCTCCAAAACCTCTTGAGTAAAGTTGTAAAAGGTCTTGAAACTTGTGTTTTTATTTAATGAAACCTCTGTTACACCATTCAAAGATCTTATCATAATAGCAGGAATGGAACTTGCTTCATATAACTGTTGAATACAAATACTGAGCTTAGCTTTGAATCTTGTTTTACAGATAATATAAAGTCCAATAAGCTGAGAATAATATAACTGTTGGCATATTTCATAGTTACAAATAGTCATTTAGTCAAGTTCATTATGAACATAAAAAAAAGTTTAGATACAAATTACTTTATCAGCTACATGCTCACAAATTAGCGATTTCCCTCATTTTATGAAATGCACTTTTTCACTAATGTACAAAGAGCTAAGTTACTACTTTGATATGCAATGCCTTCTTATGAGTTGAAATGCAAGCCAGTTTAACAGATTGGAAATCTCAAGTCATCTTCAAGAATTCAGCTGTATCAATGTTACTAATGTTTATATCCATGCAATGAACACTTAACAGACATAATAGATTTGAAAAATTGTCTGGGCTTTATTGATTTTATTAAGTTTTTATAAATAACTGAAAAAACATTATTGCAGTTACCTGTTTTTAAATCTCAAAAGGATTAAATAATAATAGTAATTGGTAAATTTTATATACATAAGCTTAATATGGAGCCTCACCACATCTGCTCAAACACTAGTTTATGACCATTTATCTTGACTATAACCCTAAAACGTTACTTCCACTGCAAGAGGTTCCATCATACAACTATTCTATCATAAACACATAACTCTTCCCTGCTGGCTTTCCAAAATCCATATAGTTTAAGATGACAACTTTTCTAAGTGCCTAATTCAACAGTCCAAATGCACAGAAATCTCTAAGTGCCATTCAGCAACTTGAACAGTATGTCTTCCAATGGAATAGTATAAATATCCATTTCGTTCTCCAGTTGCCCAAGGTATTAAATGGTTGAATGGGATGGGAGATATGGTTAAAGTCTTATCTAGTTGAATCCATTACCTGTTAATTAACCTTGTTTCAGACAGAAATCTTTGATTATGTTACATACTGTTAACAGGTTTGGCTACTGACTTCTACATTCAAAAATTCATACCTATTACAAGATGCTCCACTTTGCTTACCATGGCTAGGGTACAACTTATTGTACGGCTCTGAATGGTTTTAGTATCCCTAGTTGATCCACATTACTTTGTTTTCCAGCACCATTAAGTTCAAGGCACATCCCCATCTTGGAAATTCTAAGTCCCCAATATGAGCACATCTTTATTATCTTATTATACGAATATTTTGTGTCAGAAAGGGCTGTTACATACCCTTCCCAAGAGTGATCAGATTTTGGTGACATCACAATGCAAAAAGTAGTTATGTTAGATGCTGTTCCACCATGACTTTATACTAGCTGCGGTTGTCACGACTTGCTGGTTTCAAAATTGTTATAATATAACACAATCTTATATACTCTACACACATTACAGAAATATCAATTTGTTACAACTCATGCATAAGCACCAAACATATACACATAAAAAGACCAAGAATGAAGTAATTAATAAAACTATAATCTTGAAAGATATGCTTAACCCTATGATGTAGTCTTGAAATACTTTACACTGTTCTAATGGTTGGGTCTGGAAGACCCATACAAGCAATATTGTATATTTGCTCAAAAAAGAAAAAAAAAGATGACTCCTACAGAAATATTCATCACCAAAATGTAGAGTAATAGAAGGAGGGTCATGGCAACAAAGAATTATTGTAAAACAAAAATTATGCCAGGTCTCTTGGACTCAGGACTGCATTCTAGAGTTAAAAGATTACTTGGAGGGAGGGGACAATTAGGGGTGTATCACCACATTATAAACATGCTTTCAGAAAAAACTATATCTCAAGGTCATGTACAGAACCACTTGTATTGCTATTACTTAAGGAGATCTAACGACTTATGCACCTTCAGAAAGACTCCTCCATTATACGAGAATATTATAAATATTTAAGTGTTTACTTGAATTTCAATTCATGCATTTTGTTATACCAAATAATTTAATTAGTAGAAACAGTATAGTTGAATTACTTTTATGGTAATAAAAATATCATCAAAGAACCAGGCATTTTCAAATTAAACTTAAAAGAAGAGTACCAAACATATTTTTTAAATTACTAGAAAAACATCAGCCGGTTTAAATAAACCAAATATGATGTGTGTAAAGGCTCTAAGTAGCATACTGCCAAATTACAGACAGAATGCACATTATAGTAGTGTATGAAAGAACATTATGTAGAGAATATACTACTTGTTTCAATAGAACATTGTTTTGTCTTCACCTGAAGAAGAAAGAACAATGTTCTGTTGAAAAACATAAAAAAAAATGCATTATACTTATAAATTGTTGTTGGTCAAGTTACTATTGTACATTATAGACAGCTTAGAATAATCATTATCCTTACTAATTTTGTCCAAATGTCTGATGCATGTACATGAGAGCATTTCCAGCTACATGTACTATAACATTAAACAACACTGCCTGTTATAGCTTTCTAAAAAAAGAAGTATCTTATAAAACACCTGTATTTTAAGCAATTAGCCTTCAGAACTTGCATTACTTGAAGTTACCCACATACAAAAACACACCAAACCAGTTCTACCAGCTGCTGTATACATGTACTCATACAGTGCATTATTAATGAACACATACATTACTATAAACAATAATTCCCATTCTTTCAAGTCCAGTTAAACTACAAAAGTACTGTCTATGTGGCTATACATTGTTTGAAAGCAGCATTTATGATTACAATACACTAGCCTTTTAGATTTTCAGCAACAGATCAATTTAAAATATAAAAAAGTGTGCCAAACAGTTTAATATTAGATGTTTCCTATATAATTGTACTATATCTGATATTGCCTCAAAACTGTGTAAAATCAGACAAGGTCATGCTGGACTGGTACCTCAGAATTTACGATTACCAGCATTTAAGTTTCAGAACAATGGGTAAGCAAACTTTTAGGGTCTCCCAAGTGCTTAAGAATTAAAATATCTATTAGATTGTGTAATTTTTATGTCATAATGACAGTAAATGTATGCTTGAGAATGGTATGAGCAAGACTTCTTGCTAATAGGCTTGTGGAAAGAGAGGTTAATGAACCCTGAATTTACACCAATGATTATAAGAAAATTTCACCTGTACACAAATAGCTTGTTCTGGAAGAATAAATGAGAAATCCTAAATCAAAACACTGTTTCTACGAATAGAAACCTCACAACAAATTCATGGGAAAATGGCCATGAAAATATATGTATAATGTGCATTCAATTTTTCTAGTCTCATCTTGCTTTAAATACGATTTAAGTATTCACCTCCAGTGACTTTGAGAAAACACAATGTAACAGGGCTGTCCTTTATAAGTTGTCCTCCACAAAAATAAAACACACCTTACTTATCTGATAATATACACTACAATTTAAACATACATTGTCACTACCATTGGTATCTGTCACAGAATGTTTAAAATGATAATTTTTCATTTTTACTCAAAATCTGTGTCAAACTATGTCTACACATAAATACTGTATTTTTATTTTTTTCTAGTTCATAAGCTATGTAGGCAATAAACTCATGTGGTTCATGATTACATTTATTCAATAACTCATATTGCCTCAAAAACAATAAACAGCTTATTTCTTTATTCTTACTAATTTAACATTTGTATGATGCTATTTAAATGCATAAACTCAGGCTTACTTTTGCTATACTGTTAGAATTTGAACCACATTTTCACATGGAGCATCTCTGATATAAATCTGTTAACTGTACTTTATCTTATTAGTAGTTATAAGGGAAGCCTTTAAACAAGAGTAAAACCTACAAAATGCTAGAATCAACTTTATCACTTCAAAGCATGTGTTACTATAATAAAATTTTATTTACAGAACAAATATCCTTTTCCAACAAGGAAATCACCTCAAAATTACAATATAACAATGTGCAAGAAATAATTTTCTGTTCTAAACAGCTGGAACTACAACCATATAAATGTTTGTTCCTGCATTTTCACATTTCTTAATCAAAAGGCTTTCTTTCAAGTGAATTACGAGTATCTTCCTCTATGCCATATCAATGCTTATTAAGTTTACTATAATTGTGTTTTGTGGTTGTCCACTAGTGTCAGAGATGTATTATAACACTTGCCAACCAAAAGTGCTTTTGTAAATGCAACAGCTGCTAACATGGAATTTCATCAAACACTGTGACAAATATTTCGAGCACACTACACACACTTTTTTCAATTTCATTATACCTGATTCAAGAGAGTTCTAGAGAAGGGCTATTTCTCCAATGTAACAAAACTGAAATTATCACACTAACTTTTTACTAATCTTCCATTCTAATTATTATTTACAACCAACTATGGCCTACTTTACTGCATGATATACTTTCTCATACCTAACGTTTGGTTTCTAAATATTTGAAAAAATCAAGATGTATAAATTACAAAGTCTCAAAATCAAGAACCAGGTGTTTCTGACAGAGGTAGTGAACATATTCAGACTATTATAATAACTGTCTTCAGTGTTTCATGATGAAAATACTTATAAAATATATTAACCACTGTTAACTTTATAAAATGATATTCCCTTCTCATTATAGAGCTGCCAAACACCTATTTGGTACAAGGTCATAAAACCAAACAAAGATTCACTGCAAACATAAATAACAAGTGTGGTTAGCATATTTGTTTATTTGTAATTAAGCACAAAGCTACACAATGGGCTATCTGTGCTCTGCCCACCACGGGTATCGAAACCAGAATTGTAGCGTTGAAAATCCGCAGACATACCGCTGTACCACTGGAGGGCGGTTGGCATATTCTTTTCTTTCACTCATAATTTCTTAGAATTAAATTATATTCCGTTTCAAGCAAAAGTAGTGTGAGAAGAAGAAGAAACAAAAACAGATGAATAACATCAACTCTTAATAATTGGTGTAAGGAAGATTTAAACCAACTGAAGAAAGAGAAACAATAAGGAGACGTAGAAGAGCGATATCATTATTACACCAAAGCCGGTTAATCTTAACTTCCGGAACATAACGTCACCAGGCAAGCAATACCTGTACGTGGTTCTCTTCACGGAAAGTACTAACTTAGTATCTGTGTAACGTTTCTTATTTCACATACTTTCGAAGTACTTAGAGGTAAAATAATAATAAGGAACTATTACGAAACGGCTCACACTACGCTCCATAGAAATACGATTTTTGTTTCTTTGTACAAATTCAATCTATATGAATGTGCACACAGCAACATCTTGTCGCCCAGGGTACAGTATTAGTAACTGTCCGGACAAAGAACTTTAGTTACAACCCCTTTTCGTGCCCCGTCAGCCAGCCACGCGGCTTTACAAAACCTGCTTGCTCCAATATTTTTACATAAATCACTCGACTCAGGTCATCAGCACGGTCCCGGCAGCAGACCAAGCACGATGGAAAACAATGCAACCTCCGTTCACAAGAATTAGTATTAAAACTTTGAATTTACATAGTTACGCTTAATTCTTTACATACTGACCTTCACGGCTAAAGATGAAATTTCTTATGGCAAGAAGAAATCACACATGCTTTAAAAACTAAAAAAACAACTACTTGTTCTTATATATAATACTAGTCTGACATCTCTTAAAGAAATGAGCAAGAGTTGGTCAAGAACAATAGCTCTGCTGCTGACTCATTTAAAACTAGAAAAGCAACATGGAGGTGGAGTCATAAAAGCGTCATCAGTGCGGCTCTGCGGAAAAATGATACACAGATATGCGTAATGAATGCAAATACCATTCAATGTGGCCCAGCAATAGCTCACAGGCCGGAGCCGCTCTTCAAAGCTGAATGGGATCAGACTCATTCTGCTACAAGGTAAGGCAGACAGCAATTGCCACACTCCTCAAACAAAACGACCAATGTATACGATACGAAAAGAAAAACCTGACGTCCAGACAACTAAACATCAAAGTTTAACTACAGTTAATATTGTAAAGCTATTGACGATTATGACTTACCAACACATCCAAGTAACTGCTGATATTACAGGAAAAAAAAGAGCAAAACGAAAACTCGCACAACACACCTGATTGGCGGTACTCAAAAACGATGTTTAGGGAACACGGACGATTATTATTACTGTCAATCGTAGTTACGGCTGGGGAAAATCGATGAATCGTGCTCATCGAGCTGCTAAACGGCCCGACACCTGCGTGTAAAGTGACAAACATACATGCATTGTAACAATAGCTTCAAAAACGAGTCGCCAAGAATTGAGGTTGTACCATTTGCATAGTGATAAACAGTGTATGCTCACTTCTTCTACATCAGATTATATACATAATAGTTATTATTGTTCAAAATCGTATTATACAGACGTGTTTACATTCGAAAAACTAGTTACAATATTCGAATTACGTAAGTTTCCACTGAGGTGTGGAAAACATCAGATTACGTACTAGAAGCAAATTATTCATGATAGACGTAACATCATCATCTTGTTTGATTGTAATTAAGCACAAAGCTATACAATGGGCTATCTGTGCTCTGCCCACTTTCTAGCGTTATAAGTCCGCAGACATACCGCTGTTCCACTGGGGGGGGGGGGGGATTATCATCTTACCAGCTCTGAAGCGAGTTCCTATAAAAAAAACTTTTACATTGCAAAGATATTTTGAAACTACATAACAAATGCCTCTCGTATAAACAACTTACAAAAAATATACAATTTACTTCGTATTTACAATAAGCCTTTTATAGTCCCAACATATGGATAATGAGTTTGGCAATGAAGTGTAGATGACAGTAAAACTATAGTTTTCCAAAGATCAGTCTAAATTATAGGTTATACTCTAATGAAGTATACCATTCCTAATTAACAGCCACGGAGTAGAAGGCAAATTTTCTCCTATCTCTGCTCACTTTGGTAACTGTTCTAATATATTTCACGAAAGTATAGTAGTACATTTATATATTTTTGTTCAAAAACATTTCAGAATCATTCATGTATAAATAATTCTAAAACTAACGTGTTTATATTATACAGTATCTTGTTTTGCGAACACTGTTCGAGAAGTGCCGACTTAATATGTCTACAGCATATGATCAAACAACGCACCATCACTTTGTAGCATGAACCCCTAAAATCAAAATGGTATAGCCCCGAAAGTTAATTTTAAGAAAATTTAACAATGCACTGTCTGAACGTCATTTGGTAACTACGTCCTATTATATATGAATACACGCACGCGTACGGGACGCTTGTCGGGGTGTGTGTAAGGGATGGGGTGGGGGAATATAACCAAACCGGTATGCTGCCAAATCACATCCAGTACAAATTCTCTCTGGTTTTGACCGTAACACGCATATTGGTACGTAAACATGACGTAAAAGTTCAGTCTTCTAAAAGAATTACAGTTCTAAGGAAGCGTTTAATATTTCCTTTACTCCCTTTTGGGATGACTGGCCACGTCATTTATTAGTTCATTTTCACTCTGTTATCTCTCAAAGTATAAAAAGCAAGGGCAGAATTTTAAAGTGGGGGGGGGGTGAATTTAGCACAGTGTAGTGCAAAATATGATAGGATATATCATCAGTTACTGCAAGTTATCCAGCGTGAGTCAATAAAACTTAATTGTATTACAACTGCTAAACTAAATTTATTATTTACAGACTTGAAAATCTTTACCCTAAAAATGTTAACTATTTTTCAGACTTGCAGAATACTGAATTGTATTACCTCTAATAACAAAAAACAATGTTTAAGCTCAGATAGAAAGAGCCTCGTGAATAAAAGTTTCCGAAAGATATATCCATAACAATGGTTGTATCAAACGTAAACTACTATACCTTTATCAAAGTATTTACTGACAAATATATTTACGCTTACCTGCGTTATAGATATTGATTCCATTTATTTCGGATCTTATTTTTAGTTCTACGTTACTAGAGGTAAAGATACTGACCCCCACTGTATTCCAGATCTTATTTTTAGTTCTACGTTACTAACGGTAAATATACTGACCCCGTGTATTCCGGATCTTATTTTTAGTTCTACCTTACCTGCGGTAAAGATACTGACCCCATGTATTCCGGATCTTATTTTTAGTTCTACGTTACTAGAGGTAAAGATACTGACCCCATGTATTCCGGATCTTATTTTTAGTTCTACCTTACCTGCGGTAAAGATACTGACCCCATGTATTCCGGATCTTATTTTTAGTTCTACCTTACCTGCGGTAAAGATACTGACCCCATGTATTCCGGATCTTATTTTTAGTTCTACGTTACTAACGGTAATGACCCCATGTATTCCAGATCCTTTTGTTTTTTAGTTCTACGTAAATTTCACCGATTTACTTTTGATCGGATTTATGTATTTAACAGTTTTTCAAGTTCCCTGTCCACTCTTGAGAAAGAATTATTGAATATAACTAAAAACTCGCACAAAATTTATTCTAGATTTATTTAAAAACTTTATAAATAAATGCAGATATAAAATACGTATTAACAAATGCAAGTAGTTAAAACTTACACCTACAATGCGTAGGTGTTAAACAGAAGTGGCACTTTTCGACAATACCTTGTTTACATAACTTAAGTAATTTCTATGCTACTAATCTGTTTATAGCTTTCAAACACGTCGTACATTTTTGGGTTCATAATTTTGACATCCAAGTCTTTCTGAAAAATGAAAATCCGATAGATTACATTAATACCTATCTTCTGGAAAGCGCGAAACCTACAACAGTTGAGTGCTATCCCACAGTCAGACACAGTTACGAAACCACACTGGAGATTTTTTTAACTTGGGTGATTTAAGAACCTAATTTAATATATAATTTACAAAGTGCCGCTAAGCAAAATGAAGTGAATGAAATCTTCAACAATTCACCACAGTGGATAAATAAAAATATCCGTTTAACGAAGTCTCTTTTTCCAGTCGCTCTCTCTCTCTTATGATGTTTCAAGGTTTGCTGAAATTTCTTTTTTCTTTATATCTCAAATGTTTATTTAGATATGGTACTTTTGTTTTTCTGTGTCAGTGAACTTTATTTCAGTCTGTCAGTTACTCCCCCCTCATTCGTTATTTCTTTTAGAAATAGTTAAATACGCACGTTAAAATGTTTGTGAAAAAAATCACAGAAAATTGCGAATTCGTGGTTTGTGGTACAGTTTGTTAAAATACTTCGTCGTTTACAACACTGAATCAAACATTACATTTAATTCCAGCTAAATCCGGAAAAAGAAATCAAAAATCTCTTCCAAGAAAATACGTTATTGAAGTCTTTAACGTGTAATCACCGTTTTGAAGGACACTACAAGGTTATAGAGCGTACTCGGATCAATAAGTAGTTTTTTTTTCAAATTCACAACGCAATTATCTTTGTTCCCGATGCTACACCATCGTGAGGAAAAAGATGCATCGATTTATATTCGTAATAAAATCTGGTTCTTACTTTCCTAAGATAAATCAAATCTCTCTCTCTCGTTTACTTATGAAATCGACGTTCTAGTTATATAAACTATTACACCAGTTGTACCGATTTCCCAATCCATATGGTGAAACAGGAGTAACTTCTACAATGCTGTAAAACAGAAACGGGCCTTAAGAAGGAAATGGAATGTCATTTTATAATAATTATTAAAACATTTCACTTCTACCAGATACCCTGCAGTAAATATTCGTGTTATATATCTTGCTTATAGTGGTTTCCTACTAGTTTAACCTCATCACGCTAAAAGATATCCGAACACATTAATAACTGTGTATTCAAAAACCTAATAAAATTTGTGGCTACCTTCAATCATACAAATAATATTTCGATAAGTTACCAATGCTATTTTTAAACTATGCAAAACAACGACAATTTAGAATTACATGAAAACAACCATTCCTAAAATAATTTAAGATATTCATAAGTTTGCATCCTAATAACGCTTTTCTAAAAATATATATCCTCTATTTTATGGGAATGCTTATATTAACCTTCGGCGTAAATTCTGTAATGTTATAAGTATCATATTTAAAATAAATATATTGTTTTAATGAAAGCAAAACCATGTTACAAAAAAGGTGCAAGTTGTTTTTTCGCTTAGTTAATTAAGGTTATTACAAGAGAATGAAATATTCAATAAAAATAAATAAACTTTTATAAATATTCTTTTATAACTAATATTATACCTTGAACAAACCTCTGATGTGTTAGCAAAATACTCTGACTCAATTAAAACTAACACTAAAATGACTAGGCAAGCCATTGAAATACACACGTTAGGTACAATAATTCTCAGAAGTTGTAAATGAAAGCAAAGAATAATATTTTAACCAAACTACTTCTGCTCTATTCGGTGCCAACGAGGTCTTTTCTTCATACTGGGACTCATCAGGCCACCTGGGATAAGATACGTAGTATTTATTGGTCTAAGTGTTATTCATATAATCAAATGTCATGAACGACGACTGTTAAAGAGTGAGCAAGATTGAATTGTTCTTATTATCAATTTTTATTTAAGTCATTTACAAGTAAGAATTTTAGGGTAGGAGTTAATAACATCGTATTATTTACTTAGTTTTCAACACCGGTTATTTATTAATTATTTTATTTGAAATAACTTTACTGTCATTCAGAAATACTGGCAAACCAGCATGCTCCTTGTTCCCGAGCGGGTTAACCATACACAGCATCAATGGAAAATACATCAGTATTCTGGTTTCTTCCCCAATACTGTAGATAGTATCTACACAGCGTGGGCACAAGTAAATAGACACCACCTTTTCAGAAAAAATGAAATTTTTCATTCATATTCACATGAATTGATATATTTATAATGTAATTAATATCTAGTAGATCTTCCTTTCGCTTCGTGGAGTTCGTTGATCCTTTGGGGCATCGTGAGAATAATCTCGTCAATTTTAGATTGTGGGATTTTCGCCTACTCTTGCTTCAAAACTTGGAGTAGATCGCTCTTCGAAGTTGGTTTTTGGTTGTTTCTTGACTTACCGGTCGAGTATGGCTCAGAGGTTTTCGACGGGGTTCATGTCAGGAGATTGGCTCGGCCAGGGCAACTTCTGGATACCATTTTCTTCCTGCCACTTTTGGGTGTTTCTAGCAGTGTAACACTGTGCTCCATCTTC
>NW_013666883.1:75192-96168 GCF_000517525.1 Limulus polyphemus | reverse complement strand
CCACCATGCTTCACAGTTGGCTGCAATCTGTTGAGCCAAAAATCTTGGTGAGGCATTCTCCAGATCCATATCCTTCTACTGTCCAAAAATTGAGCGAATCTTGATTCGTCTGAGAACAATACGGTCTTCCAAAGATCCAGAGGTTTGGCCATCATATCACTTGCCCACTTCTTTCGTCTGACTATGTTGGCAGGTCTTAATAAGGGCTTCCATCTAGCTGCTCTGCAACGATAACCCAATCTGTGGAGAATCCGTTGAACAGATTTTGGGCTCATCCCACCAACTTTGGCCACTTCTGCAGTCGTTAACCTGGGATCCATTTCAATGCTCCTCTTGACAGCCCTTTTTGTCCTCTCCAATGGACTAGGACGACCCAGACGCTGCTCAGTTGTTTCCTTGCCGTGTTTCCTGAACCTGAACTGCACAATGATTCTGTTGACTGTCGAAAGCAGGATTCCCAAATTCTGCGAAATTTGCCACTGACTTATTCCACCATCTGCTTGACCAACTATCCTTTCTCTAACAAAATCTGACAATTCGAGAGAACCTTGAGTTCTAGGCATGTTGTTGGACACGATAATTAGTATGCGGACCATTTTCGTGTATATAGTGCTCTGTGAACACAAATTAGTTAGCATAAATCAGTTAAATGACGAAAAATTAGGTGTGTATTTACTTGTGACCACTCAGTGTATGTTAATTCCGGTATGCTTATTATGTTTCCATTGACATTGTTTTCTTGTGTTTGGTTAAGCCACATTTTACAAAGCAGTAATTGAAAACTAATAATACAGGAGAGTTGCACACCAACTACAAGTAAAATATTTTTTAGTTTTAGAGAAAGACAAAATGGAAACATAGCTAATATCCACTTGGTCTCTACAAATGTTCTAAAACAAAAGGGATATATTTAAAAGTGTGGGTGAAATTTCATTGATAATAAAAAGGACTAATTATTAAAAAATTCGTTATATGATCTTCAAAAACAACTGAGCTTAAAAGAGATAAGTCAAAGATAAATTTTAGTGAAATTCATATAAAAGTTCTGGTGGCCTTGATAGCACAAAATGGCCACATGCTCTTAGAGATGGATTAGTTTAAAAGGTGTAAGAAACCACTTAAATCTTAATAAATTTTATTCTTACAATTTTATGAAGAACTCAGTAAAGCGAATAACTGTAACATCCAACATGGCTCAAAAAAATATGAAAATACGTTCATGTATCTGTTGTTATCAACTGACATGGGCCATTTTTTGGCAGGAGAACGAGGAATAATGCTCTACACATGTCCATCAAGTTCAATCAAAATCCGATAATTTTTTACTGAGTTATAAAAAATAGGGTGAAAAATCAGTCCCTATGTTAAAAGACAGGGATTTTTTTGTAAGGTGCTATGACCTTGACCTTCCAAAAAGATATACCAACTTTCGTCCAAATCTTGCCAACAAACACACACACCTTCAGTGCCAGACAAATATTTTGGTGAAAATTAGGTTATGTAGTAAGAAAATTTATTAGTTTGATTTAATCCATGTTCTATGCATTTTACAGTGTATATTAACTCTGTTAACAACATTTTTTTACAAAATTTAACTGAATAAAGATTTAGAATTCTAATGCTGCAAAACTAAGTCAATTTGGATATTTTTTTTGAACAAATTAAAAATTCCAATATTCCCACAAGTTGTTTACTTTTGATAAAGGTCATAACAGCTCAAAACAGGAACATGGCATTTTTGTAATAAGTGTTTCTGAGAACAAAATAAAATGTCTTCAAAAAAGATGAGAGCAAGATTAATGAAGTTTTATAATATCAACCAACACATTTTGAAAGACATTTTTACTGAGCTTACACAAGTTCACTAAATATCCCACATAAAATGATGACCTTAAAAAAAAGCTTCTAGAAACAAAAGATAGATTCACATGATAGTTTAAATAATCTTTTCACAACCTTTTTAGGTTTATAGTTTTTACCAAAAACTTCTGTAATCAAAGTTGAAAACTTTTAATTTTATCTCATTTTCCCACACATTTTGTTTATGGCTCATTAATGTAATTCTATGCATAAAAGAAAGTAAATAAAGAATAAGAGCATTTATAGCATACTGTACCTTACTGACAAATAATAAAACACAAAGTTATTCCACTAATACAATTCAAGAAAACCTCCCAACTACTTATGATATCACTAAGCAAGGTAGTGCTTAGTATGTAGGGATGGGTCAAGAAAAAAAAATGGCTGATGCATTCAATATATTACTCTATCATGCTTACAAATAACTGCTAAAGTTGAGTTATAGCCTTATTTGAGCACCTAATTGCCATAATCAAGAGTTTCACAGCTTGCCAGACTCCCAGTATCATTGAAAAGTGTTGCTAAGGTTGAGAACTGTTCTTTTTTTCTTCTCCCAAGCTAGCTACAAAAAGAGTAATTTTTGCAATGGCTTTAATATGACAGAAAAGCATCTAAATGGGTTGCCACATTCAATCTATTAGTCTATGAAATTTATATTAAACTGCTAAAGTTCAGTTATAACCTTATTTGAGCACCTAATTGCCATTATCAAGTGTTTCACAGCTTGTGTAACAGTAATATTATTATGTTCTTCTACCACACATTTTTGTGAGGAAATAATAATAAGGAAAACTACTACTTAGCATTGAGTTTGGTTCATAAACATATATTATTTCTATGTTTCATAAATAAGAGTTTCATTTTTGTTTGCTAGATGGCAGCACAAACTGTTCTTATATAACAGCCACTTGTGACTTTTCCATGCTCAAATATATCTGCCAAAACAGTTTCAGCAAAAATAAATAAATACAGAAAGAATAATTGAAATTAATTTTTAAGGTATCAAAAAGATCAAGTATTTATGAAACTGACAGATCTGTGTACATCTCATTGATGTCCAAGTTTAAAAACACCAGTTTCTTAATTATCAAAATAATACATTATACAGCAGTCTAGCATCATGAAAAGATGATGATGGGGACACCCAAAAGGGAGAAGTACATGATATGTAACATCAAACAGTCCTAGTCTAACTAAATGTAGAAGTGAGAGATAGGTAGAAGAGAGAGAGCAGAGAAAGTGCCACCAACTTCTCAAGTGGCAGAAGTCTGTGAAAAGAAAGACCGATCTGGATAGAGCAGTATACAAGTATTATGGAAAAAAGTACAAGAAGAATCAGTTAAATGGATATCTGAATGATGGCAACCAGTCTAAGGAGGAGAAGGAAATAATAAGTTTTAAGAAAAAGTGGTATAAAGAGTAAGAAGTCAACAACTCAAATGGGTTACATATGAAAGCATGCAAAACCACACTTAGGTCCCAGTAATGTATAGGAGAAGACTAAGGAAAGGGAAGATCAGGATAATTTGGAAAGAACAGGGGAAGAAAACATCCTTCAGTACTAGGAAAGGTGAAATGTTTTGAATAGCACTGCCCAATAACCAGCAATGGTGGAGACCAACAAAAAATGGTCAATAGAAAGATGTTTTACACAAGCCAGCCAGGAGGAAAGGAATGGCAGATGGACCTACTATGTACACATGCTACTTACATTGAGAAGCCAACAATGTAGGAAGGTGACAGGAATGAGAGAAGAAAAAGGCAATATGATCAGAAAGACAAGCTCAATAGCAAAGGACTAGACAAACCTCATACATAAAAATGCATACAGGGACAATATACCTTGATGAAACATTATTTGTGAGGTTCAAGCAAAAGAGGGGATACTGGGCAGAGAAAGAAAGATTTGACAAAGGGGTGTCATGAATGATGACAAGGACCCGAGGTAAAAGACGAAGAGGATAATATCCATATAGAACAGGCCTCATCAAATACTTTCAATCTAGAAGCCAGGTGTGCCTAACCTAACTTAACTATTGATTGTACCAGGAAATGGGGGCTACATTAGTGTCTTGATTATCCATGGTTTTTCTTCTCCCCAAATTTTCTCAAGATACTTATGCCATTACAGTTCTAGACAATAATTTACATGTTTTGGAGAAATTGTCACTCAGAAATTAATTTTGGTTGCAAAAGTTCAAGTGTTGCATGATATTTGGGGTTTTAACATGCTGGATCTGGTGTGAGTTCAAATCGTCAGTTGGCCAGTTCAAGACTAGCCTCATTTCTTTGATTTTCTGGAATACAAAATATTTGTAGCTTGGTTAATTTTATTTGATTAGTGATTAAAAACATAGAATAGAAAAACACACAAAATACACATTAAAGTTTCTTAAAGATCTCACTCAAATTAAGTTGACATCTGCTGTTCTATGCTGCACCGATGCTTGTTCAGGTTGTATTGGGATGTAGCCCAATTACACATTCTCTTCCATACAGATAATTTGTACATTCAGTCTGTTTTAACAAGTGCTTGTTCATAATAATTCATAAGCATAGACTTGCACTAATTTTTGACTTATTTTTCACAAATGTTGATAGGGTGCAATACTTGGATTTTATAATTACGATTGTGATGACTTTTATAATTTTTCATGATAATGTGATTAAATGACAGTAAAATATTATAATTTAAAACAAGAAACTTAATTATACTGAAAATTTTATTTAGATTAACCCTTTCAACCTGGGCTCGGTCCGTGGTACCAACCTCATAACCATTTTGTGCTTGTTATAGTTTTCATGCTATAACTTTTAAATTAGTAAGCGGGTGTTAACAAAAGTTGGCAGTTTATCTTGCCTATCTATCATGCAAAGTAATTTTCATACTAACATTAAAAATAATTTTATGCATCAGAAAATTTTGAAATTTCACATGCAAAATCTTTATAATGTCCAAATAGTTATCAAATGTTTCTTAAGAAAAAACTTTACATTTTATCTTTTATTTTCTGTAATTAATCTTGTAACCCCCATAAAAAATTAGGAAATAAACATAAATTGTGCATCTTTCATTCTAGAATGAAAAAAAGCATAATTTGTATCTATTTCCTAATTTTTATGATGAATACCAGATCGGTCAAATCAACCAAACCCGTATATTGTGGAAATACATTTTTTTAGAAGAAGAAAAAGTCTTCCCAAAATGCACAAATGGCAACCTTTAAAGAGTTTTGTGATACGAAACCAAGGGTAATTTGAAAATTACTTCAAAAAACATTGTAAAATAAGAAGATTAATAAAAAAGTTATGAAGGCAGTTTACTCCCACTTTTTTCTCTCTCTCTTTTTACCTTGTATAGTGGGGTGTAATTAATCAATGAGCCTATTGATCAACTGATTATCAAATACCAGTAATCACCCATCTCTACTATTTTTATCAATACAAAATTTTTCAGATTTGTATAGTCTCAGCTCCTTTCCTACTTAATACAAGTCTACTGAAAAAATTATCAACTGGTCTAAAAAAATTACGATAAATTAACGTATAGTGTTTTTTTTTTATCTAAGATTAGTATTTTTGAAATATGTTAGATGTGTTTCAAATAATAGTAATAATAAGGCAAAATCAGTTACCACTACATTATTTGAGCAAATATGATAAAAAATTTTCCTTAAAAACAAATATTCCAAGATGAAATTAATGGCTCACCTAAAAGAAATTAAAATATCAACACACTCAATACATTAATCTGATACAAAGTTTCCTGTTAATAGTATCTTTATATATCATCCATGATATTTTTAGAAAAATTAAAATCAAACTTTTGTATACTTTTCATTCATGAATAGGTGTCCATAGACTACTATTTTGTTGTTAAAATAGAAAATGAAATTAAATGAATAACAATTTTCTAAGTTGTTTAGTAACACTAATCACAAAATTTATATTTTGACTACACTTTTCAATAAGTTTCATACCTTTTGTTGATTCTGAGGAGACTGGGGTAAAGTGTATAGATGTTGTAGTTCCTGTTGAATACCATGAACTTCATACGTTGATGGTCTGTTCCATTCAGCATAAGCAGTGGAAGCAGAATAGGATTGTGGGCCTGAGGAGGAGATCGAGCTATGATTTGAAGAAATTCCGGGAGCACCTTGAGTGTAAGAATAGGACATTTCAGGTGCTGAAGGTGAAGAATGCATAATATTTCCATTACTGGTTGTGCTGTAAGTTACACTGGTTGCCATCGACACTTCAGACGGTGGTACACTAACACTCCTTACACCATCATTCATAACATTGGGCCCAGAGGCCTTCACTGGTCGAGAATTTGGCACATGAACCACTACACTGTTTACTGAAGCAGGCATATTGGAAACAGGTATACCTGGTTGCCCCATGTATTGTTGGTGCCCATACTGTTGTGACACAAGAGATTGGGAATATACTGATGGAGTTGATGGATAATTAATCTGTTGCTGTGGCTGTTGTGATTGACACTGACCAACAGTGTTGTAGTAAGAAGCACCAACTAAGCCAATATGGTGGCCAGCTATTGAGGATGACACACAAGTATTTGGTGTCGATGCTTTAGATGAACCAGAACCACCTACGTGGGGTATGACCATCTGCTCTAATTGTTGTAGACTGCTGGACGGTCCACTGTTACCTCCTCCTGGTGACAATCCTTGACCAGGACTGGACAAATGACTTGCACAAGGGCTTGGATAGCTTCCCTGAGACTGTGGAGTTGTAGACATAGGAGGATGAGGAAGCCTCTCAGGTGTATGTGAAGTGGACATAGGTGATCCTGCTGGGGGTGTCGGTGTTGGTCGTCTTGGAGAAACACACACTTGTGAAGGGGGAAAAGCTGGGCGAAATTGTGGACTGTTAGGAGCTTGAGGTGGTTGTTGCGCTTGAGGATAAGGTGACAACTGTGAGGGGCTAGAGCTTCCAAGTATGGATGCTTGGTGCTGTGATGATTGATGATGATACGATTGGCTAGGAGAGTAAGACTGTTGTGGATACTGTTGTATTCTAGTAGGTGTAGCTGGCTGCATGGGGGTAATGGGCTGCTGGCCCGAGTTCAAATGAGAATAGGATGAATATCCTGTCCTCTGCATAGGTCTGGAACCAGGTAAGGGCCCTATGGCTGGTGAGTCCCCTGGAGTGATAGCATTAAGGCTGCTGGAAGGAGAGTAACGAGGCCTTGTGACCCCTGGTTGAGAATTAACAGAGTATGGTCCCTGAGCTGAATATGAGGGCATAGCTTGCTCTGACTGTGTTACAGGAATGTGAGACAAAGGCTGAGAGACGGCAACACGCATCTGACTCAAATATGGTCCATTAGGACTAGGTTGGGCAGTGTAAATAGCTGGGTGTTGACCAGTTGTTGTCTGATTTGGGGAGTGCATTGAAAATTCCTGCCGTGACATATACTGGTTCGGAGTTGATGATCTTGGGACTTGCATGGACACAGATGCATTACTCATTGGACCCATGCACCTCTGCATTGATGACATGGGTGCTGGCTGAGAAGGGTGAGAGTAGGAGGGAGCCTGGGGCATGTACTGATGCCCATGCTGCTGTCCCATACTTCCTTGCCACATATCTCCAGTCTGACTAAGTGGTTGTTGTTGAGGCACAGATCCTCGACTATAGCCAGAATACTGTGATGCACTTTGACCAAGATTAACTGAAGGTCCCGTAGGCTGCTGGCTGTGCTGAGCATACTGAGTGGCCAGCATGTTTCCTTGCTGATAATTTGCAATCTGAGAGGGTGTTAATGGACGTGGTGCCTGGTCCCCAGGTGCTGGGATAGAGTTGTTACTCATATGGTGCAGTCTTCCTCCACTTGGGAACTGGTTATTTACCATACCTGACATCCTATTTCCATAACCACTATAGTGTTGAAACTTCTGTGGCAACTCATTTTGTTGATAAACTTGCTGAATTCCCATCTGGTAACCCTCTGTATTAGCATGGGGTTGTTGCGTCATTACACTGCTAATCATTTGTCCTGGGCTTTGTGCTTGGTTAGGTGATAAATGTGATGACATCATACCTGATCCTGCAACATTTTGGGAAGGTCCAGGTCCATATCCTACCCCTCCAACAATGCGACTTGGATCCTCCAACATTCCTCCACTGCCACTCATCTCATACATTCCTCCGCCAAGCAGGTGGTAATCATCCATGCTGAATATTACTCACTTATCCATGTTTGGCTGCAGATGCAGGAGTTCTAAAACACATCACCTCAGCAAGGGGAATTTCACTGTTTATATAAACCTACAAAAAAAAGGGTACAAAATTAAAATATTTTACAGTGAAATGGGTTAAATGATAAAACCTGCCAGCATACAAAATTATTAGTTAACAATAAAACATACAGTGGTCATGCTAGCATATAAAAAATGTAGTTTATAAAAAATTTGCATTTTCAACTGTAACACCTACTTTTTTTACATATTGTATCAAAATAAACTGTTCTCCAATGTAACATTATTTCAGATTAATTAACATGCAAAAGTACACAAAAAAGTAATGCATCACCTAAAATGCCTGTGTATACAATTTTCTAAACATGTTATTCCAGACAGTTCAGTATTAAGGCTCCAACATTGTCATAAACACACAAACATGTAAATGTGTTTACAACAATGTTAGTGCCATAAGTACTGTAGTCTATAACTAGTCAATTAATCAAACAATTTCTAACAAACCAAAGGAAACAAATCATTACTCATCTTATACAATAGGCAAATGCATAATTAGCTAAAGTTCAAACCCAGTATGTTGGATATTCAAGTAGCCTAAATTGAAAATTAAGCAACATAAAAATCTGAATAATGTCAACTTACTTTTTAATATAAAACTTTTAATAATTATAACTTTAGAAATCATGCATACCATAAGGGAACGAATATGAAGAAAACAAGAAAGTTTGTTTATGGCAAAGCTACAAAGGCTCTCTCTCACCATCCCTAATTTTGAACTATCAACCACAAAAAAGTCTTAGGCTACGCTATACCAACAAATAGTGAATTTTTGTTACAAGACAACTGTTGAAATTCTTATCTGGGGGCTTTGTCTAACAAAATACTCAAACCACCTCTATTGGCTAATTTACTCCTTGTAACCAAACAACTTGTTTTCTTTTTAAATAAAGGATGCTTGAAGCAGTGGAATGTTTTTTACATTGCATTACATAAAAAACCAGTAGCTCTTGTTATACCTGCATTTTAGAAATGCAGTGCAATTATTTTTTGGATTTTATTAAAATTTCTAATGTATATAATGCATAATTCTGCATAAATGTAACCTTTGGATACATGTGAAAAGAAAACACTTTTTCAAAATTTAAGAATATTCTCAAGATTATATACTAAGAGAAATTCAAACTGTTAAACATAGGTCAAAATCGAGCAAGTTTGTATAGGACTGTGAGATACCTAAGATTTTTGTAGCACAATGGCAACTGATAAAACCAAGTACTCACCCCAACACCTTTTCACTTGTGTGCCTACAAGTACTAAAAATGCAATGCTCATTTAAGCACCAACAAGTAGTCAAAGTATGTGTAATATATACATCTATACAATCTTGTTAATGCTTCTAACAAATACAAAGTATTTCAATTTGTAATTTTACAATATAGAATAAAGATAATTGATGTACTTATTAAATAATACATTTACTGTACTATAAAAACATTCATTTACTACTTCTGCAAATCTTCAGCAAACAAATTCAATGCATAAAGATTCTCATGTGGTAAATGGTAACGATCAAATAATACAATCTAGCCACTCTCTCAACAGTTAACCATGCAAAATGTTTCACTAGAAAACGTTGGTTCTTTGGAGACAACGTTAGGTGGACTTGGTGGTGTAAATTTAAATGAGGTTTGATATACATTTTAACACCTTCACAAGATAATTCATGAAACACGTGCATATATTTTCCTCTTACCTTGTACTCATTACCCATTAAAACAAAAATCAATACTTTATGCTATCAGAATAACAATGTGAAGACACATAAGGCCAAAATAAAAATAACCTGTTAGCCCAAGCACAAATAACCTAAAAAATGAACCCAAGTTAAAAAATTTCTTTCAAAACCTTAATCTTTTTTTAAATAGCTGATTCTTCTAAGACTTGTTTTAACTTTCTGCTGATCATTATGGCCAAACTGGTAATCTATTCACTTAATTTCTTTAAATAAGAGATCTTAAATCAAACTAATAAAAGAGCTAGTTAGAATAATTAAAAGAAATATTGATTGCAAACTTTTCTTAGAAGATGCAAGTGCAACCACTTGGAACATCCTCTATTTCTCCACATATTTTTCATTTAGTGGTACCATCTTTCAAATCTTTAAATTAGAATTACCAAAGTAACTAACTATAATGTGAATAATGTATACTAGTGGTTTTTATTTGGATACAAGTGCTATCCAGTAAAGCTTCATTCCTAGTACTCAAAAAGACTTCAAATATTCCTTTCCACATTTGTAGATACATATTTAGAAAAAAACAGACATTTCTGAAAAACTTCTTTTATTGTTATATTCTGTTCTACTTTTACTCGGGAATGGATGATCAGTTTTCTTTCCAAAAAACATTAATGACATTAATATCATTTTGTGACTTTTTTCTAATTTTATCCAATATGTACACTTAACTATTCCTAAAATCAACCAAAAGTTTTTATTTTCCTAAACTGAAAATACATTTCTGATAGGTAATTAGCTCCCTTCACACATATAGCTATTCTCATTCGGTGCTGTCCTCTATATGCAAAAAAAAGTGTTGCTACAAGCCTTGAACTCATACTTATCCCACGATTAACATGGTCCACAGCATCTTCACATGTAAATTGTCATATGACAACCCTCCACCTATAGGAACACAACACACCCTCCTGACACATGTGACTTGCTCTATTTGATTCTATCAAACTATCAGTTTGAGATTAGGCCGAAAGGAAGCACAAGTTTTAAGTGGTAATGGAAGGGTGGGAAGTGTGAAAGGAGGCAAGTGTTTTCAGTGTAGGAAAATAATAACTTCCTATATGGTATCTTACCTCTTCTCACACATATAGCTAGAATATCACATTGAATAGGTGAAGGTACCAGTATGAAGGATATAGAAAAGTATCCTTCAAAAGTGTCCAAAAAACACCTGTAAATGTGATCCCCACTGGGAGAGGAACACAAATGGGAAACTGCACCAATTCTGTATCAGGTATACTTTTTACCCAGAGTGGAAAAAGGTGTCATATACATGGGCATAAAGTAGGAGGAGCACATCAAAAAAAGAAAAAGAAAAAAGGATATGCTCCATGGTGTAGAATGGTTTGGGCTCATTGGACCATACGTGGCGGGTCAACTCCAGTCCAAAACCAAGTGGCATAGGGCATAAATCTTTCAACCCATGGTAGGAGGATGGTCCACACTGTCTTCACCTCAAGTTCAGCAGAACAGAAGGATATACATCCCCAACTGATCTACAAAACAGGGTACATGTGCACAAATCTACAACCACTACCAGTCATCCTGGAACCCAACCTCCAAATGATAAGAGGAAGAGATATGTCAATGTGGCATTTCATAACAAATCCAAACTTCATTGGACTGGTTCCACACCATGGAATATCCACCTGAGGTAATAAAACTCCTGTAGATGCAGCATCAGAGGGATAACAATTGCCCCAAGAAACCTCATCTGGATGGGACCTCATGGAAGTTGAAGCACATGACTGCAACATCAACCTCCGGGACCCACCACAAGGAGGTGGAGATTATGAGATATAAGGTAGAATAAGGAAGCACAACCAACACATGCAAAAATTTACAATGATTGGTACAACTCCAATCCACAACAACTCATCAACAACCGACATTCAGGTGATGGTAGGACAATGTATCCCAATCAGAAAGGTGACCTGCAATGTGATAGATCAACTTGAAAGCAGCAACATCCTCTTGATTAGCTTCACCACACAGAAGCTAATGCACAACATCAACCTTCGAGTCCCACCATACAGAAGTGGATCACCTCTGTAAAAGATACACAGTCTCACTCTTTGGATATAACCACACAGAAGATCAATACAGCATCAACTGCAATGGACCCATCACATGGAGAAATAGCACAATTACACAATGTAATTCCCTGGATAGGAATACATAAAAGCTGGAGCACAATGCCAACCACCAGGTCCCTCCGCAAGGAAGTGGATCGCCTCTATTAAGTATATGCAAACTCACTCCCCGAATACAACCACACAGTAGCTGGGCACAACATCAACTACCAGGGCCCACCACACAGATGTGAAGTGCATGATATGAGGATCAAATGTCATCTACACTGGCAGATCACCACTGCTCTACTCTCCACTGAAGGGAAAGGATCACATTCAGGAGAACTCCTTCATGGTCCAACACCCCAGTGGCTCAGAACTGGAAAGTGGTAAGGACTTTCCTACTCCACTAGAACAATGGGTTGAAAACAAGGTGGAGAGTTTGGAGAGCCAACAACACTGCAGAAAGAGCAAAGGGTGACCCCAAAATCCCTATTTTGAAAAGCAAACTGCCCTGATTTATTCAATTGAACAGACAGCAGGGATGGGCAGCTATCTCCTTCTGCTTTACCCATGTAAGTTTATGGGTTTTGTACAGTCCAGAACAGGCATATTAAAGAAGAAAATATATAATAAAAACCTACTAGCAATCTTGTAGAACATCCCATCTCAACAGTGTGCATCACTGCCCATATGCATACATCATAATTGTTGAGATCAGCCCCCACCCAAAGATAACTTTGGTAGGATGTCCAATACAAGCCTTGCCAAGCTGCCCTGTGCAACATCACTCTACACTATGGCCCAACCCTACAGAGATGGAGCAACAAGAGTAGCTGATAATAGCCCATGTAACATCAACCCTGGATAAGACTGCAGACACCATCAGCAGATCAACCTAGTGAAATCACAGTCTATAGGATGATCCAATTCAGGACCTCACAACATTAACCCCTTGGACCCACTGCATGGAGGTGGAGCTGCAGAGTCATTAGGTGGGAGATAATATACTCCAGTATGACATATTGATAGCTGTACACTGTAGAATTTGAGATATAAGTAGTATACCTGGACACGTAATGCCACTGAGCAGGATCTTAAACCTAAAACGAAAATGCCCCTGGAAGGAAAAATAAGATTTAGAAAAGATAATTTACCAAGTCACAGTCACACCGATGTCCAGAGAATGGTGGCAGGTGGTAGGAGATACCCTAACAAGGAATAAATAGCTACCCGATTCAGGTAGTGGGAAACGAACATATGAGATGTAGTCCACATATGAAATAAGTTTTTCCAATGGGCAATGGAGGTGACCCACAAAAGGAAAAGGTACATGCCTGATCTGATGCAATAACACCTGGAACAGATTGCAGGATCCAGAAAACAAGGAGGAATACACCAGTCTAATAAGTTGATGAATTCAACCAATAAGGGTAGAAGAAGAAGGGTCACATACAGAGGAAAGTTGCCAGGATATGAAAAGGTGGGAACAGGAACCATAGAAAGAGGTCTTGCAAGCAATATAACAATGAAGAGCATAAACAGGACATAAAAGCCTATATGGTTCAGACCTAGAATAAAGGTGGGAAATGGAGGGAAGGGAAATCGACAAGGAACAATGTCCCTCACGAGCTGACAAAGTTTTGAGTAGGAAAGATTGATCTGGATAAAGGAGAATGTATGTGGCATGGAACAGAGTACGTGAAACATCAGTGGCAAAGATACCAGATCAACGATGCCAAGAGGCTAAAAGGAGTAGGAAATAAGTCTTGAGGGATAGGTGATACAGGGAATATAAGGTTCAAAATGGAGGAGAGTAAGGCAGTGAAGAACAATATTGATATTTCCAATCTGGAAGAACTGGCTAACGAGATCAATGAATCTGGAAAGAACACAATAAAAGGGAGACAGTAGGAGAGAAAAACACCATATAGTACATGGAAAAACAGAAGGTGTTGCATAGGACTGCTCTATAACCAGCTATGGAAGAGACCGACGCACCATGATTGAGCAGTTAGGTAGGAAATCCGTAAGAAGAGGAACAGTAGGTCAAGAAAGGGAAAATCTCCAACTCAAAAACCAACAGTGAAAGATGTTCCTATTAGCTTGACAGACCACTAGGGAGGAAGGACGAATGTTCTGTGCTAAAAGGAAAGCATATGCAGTGACAATACAGATCTCCTAACAAGGGATTGGATAAATGCCAGGTGTGAAGTTGGAGAGTCAGAAGAGCATAATAAATAACTGGTAACCAAGATTTATGGAGGTAGGAATGGATTGAGAGGAAGAGTTTTTTTGGGGGGGAGGTTGGAACTGAAGGAGACAAGGAAACCAAGGTTGCTCCAGCAGAAGGACCTGACACAGATTGGAATGGATGACTGAAATCAACCTGGGAAGATGTTGGATAGGAGGGACATAAAGATACCGGTTAGTTCAGTCCCATCTAAAAGCATCCACTGCCAAAGCCTGAGGAACCAGAAACAAAAAAAAAAGAGGTACCTTAGTTTTGAGGAAAGTAGGAAAAGCATCCAGATGAGAAGAACCAACCAATTGCAGAGCCATTGGAAAACCTGAGGGGCGAGGGATCACTCTGTGGGATAAACCCAATCAGGTCTGAAAAGACAATCAGCAACAAGGTTAAAAGCAACTGGAAAATGACATGCAATTGGACTTATCCATAGCATATGGGCCCAAGAAAGTAGTTCTAATGTTAGCACAAAAAGGGGATGGGTGTGAACTTGTTGATTGATATAGGTGACAACTATGGAATTATCTGAATGGATCATGATAAAGTGGTTCTGTATAATAGGAAGAAAATGATCCAAATCATGTCAGACTGCTAGAAGCTCTAAGATGTTGATATGGTATGACATTTTGCTCTGAAATCATTGACTGGCAGCTGCCCACTGATTGACCCATGTCACTCAACTGTGGAAAGAAGCATCTGTGAAATGATGCAAATCTGGACATATTGTCCTTATTCAACCACCAATGAAGATTGTCTGTAAGAGAAGGAGGAAAGGTAATTGGGGAATCCAAGAGATCCCAAGCAAGATTCCTCTGGTCATGCAACATCTACTGAAGAAAACACATGTGCTCGAACCAAGGGGGTAAGAGCTTCCATAGAAGCCTAAGTCCCCAAACGTGACATCACAGGACGAACCCGAACATTATCAGAGAAGAAGATTGACTCGCATAAAGATCAATCTCCCGACGAATGATGGCCAAACCCCCCTGACCTGAAGCCTGTGTAACAACATTTTAAGTAGTGGGAAGAGCCTAAGAAGTCATAACATGAACTTAGGAATTCATAGTCGACTGAAACTTTTGAAAAGATGTGGAAAAAACTAACACAGGTAAGTAATTGTGGCAAAAACTACAGAGAACCAACTGTAGCAAAATAACAACAAACAGTATAGCATTACTTCACAAAAACAAGAAATCAATGCATAAAAAGATCACAATTAAAAATGTCTGCACAAAACTACTGAAAAACGAGAAGAGACAGTTAAGTAGAATCGAATAAGAGGGAATCACGTGCATCAGGAGGGTGTGTCATGCTCCTGTTGATGGAGGGTTGTCACTTGAAGTTTTTGTATACAGAGGGCAGCACTGAATGAGAATAGCTAAACCTGTGAGAGAGGCAAGAAACTGTATTGGAAATAAATCATTTTTGCTTTTTTGTTGGATACAGCAATCAAGATCAACACTTACTAGTGTTATGCATAAATGGTTGAACATGTAGTCACTTTCTCCTGTTTAAAACTGTATATTGTTAACTAGATACTGTTGAAAGTTGAATACTCTCTGTATTTCTAGTCATTATTTAACGCGTGGTTTAGCATATGTCTACTAATGTGTACTATAAATTACATAATTCCTACTTTACTTAATGTGTCTTCATCAAGTTTGCTAACCTTTTATAAAACATTAATAGCATGTTGTAAACAAAAAAACAATTTTTAATAAAGTATTTCTCCTAAATATTTGTATATGAATTTATTTCAGTCAGTCAGTGACTTATATTAGTCTGAGTGTAAGATGATTTTCATGTTAAGGATAATACTTTTTCATCTTATAAAATTTGTAGCACACTGGAGGGATTTACATATTTTTATTAAAAGGTTAGAGAATAACAGCCTTTAAACTCCAGGTAATTATAAAGAAATTATTTGAACCAACATTTTGCCTTTGCGGCTTCATCAGGGTTAGTCGATACAACCCTGATGAAGCCTCAAAGGTAAAACGTTTATTCAAATAAAAAGTTCTTTTAAAATTATCTGAAGTTTAAAGTTGTTTTTTTCTAACTTTTTCACCTTAAAGTTTCATATTTTATTTGCATAACCTTTAAAACCTCCTATATGAAAATAAATTTTGTTCTTCAGTAAAACTTTACATTTTACTATTTTTTCTCTACTCTTACCCCTTTTTTCTTTATAGAATGACTGCAGATTTTGACAGAAAATTACAATTATTTATCCTAAACAGTCTCAGACTATAACAGTTTACATCTGTTTTCATATAATTTTATTGTTTTATAGCCTAAGCTTTGGCTTGCAGCAGTTAGATATGTTAGACATGTAGTTAGAAACAGTTCAGAGAGCAATAAAACAATAAATTTAAATGAAATCACATGTAAACTGTTATAGCCTGAGACTGTTTAAAATGAATAATTGTAATTTTCTGAATTACATAATGCATGTGCAGCTCATGTGCACACCTTGCTAAGAACTTTTATTTAATTTTCTTTCTTACTTTATGTTTTCTTATCTCTAGTTTTTAGATTTTAGTTACTTCTACAACAATGACTAAAAAAAAACATACATAAAAGACAAGAAATTTGGTACTTGTGGAGATTTTGTACTTCTTTGCACATAAAATCTAAGTAAAAGTTAACCCTAATTTTTGATACATTGTTGTAATTTGCTGAATTTTTATCTATTTTAAATATTCACTTTACCACACAAAATAATATGCACAAAGCTATAGCTTTTATAGTTTAACTAGCCTTCTAATTAAGCCATAAGTGTATTAAAATAATTCCATTACCATGTTCAAGGTAAACTTAGCAAAAACAACTTTGAATTTGTAAGACAAATAACTCAAAAGCTGTTGTCAGAACTAGTATTATACACTAAATCTTCTCTTTCTGTTGGTTATAACACTAATCTTCATAGAGGGTTTTGAAAGACAGTGATAAGAGAGCATGGCATGTGGATTTGATTTTTTGGTTTATATTTATGTAAATCATGAGTATTGGAGGCTATAAATTTAGATTATGTCTCAGCAGTTCCTTAAGTTTGTAACTGTATTAAAACTCAAATGCTGAGGGGTGGAAAAAATGTTTAAATGGGCAACTTGGAGTGAGAAAGTGTCATGCAAGTGTAGATTGAGAATTTATAGAAATATTTATTTTGAAATTAAGGTTTACATAATGTTAATATTTGATTTATTAACTTTACTGACATAAGTTGATAAGAAAGTTAATTAAATTCTGAATATAACTCTAAAGCATCATGACATGAACACTGTACACACAGAGTTAAA
Organism: Limulus polyphemus; assembly: GCF_000517525.1. NCBI lineage: Eukaryota > Metazoa > Arthropoda > Merostomata > Xiphosura > Limulidae > Limulus > Limulus polyphemus. The sequence goes on along the minus strand of NW_013666883.1, from coordinate 78,670 downwards.
CAGAACGAACAGTTATGAATAATTTTTAAGTGTTTAGCTGTATCCAGCGTTTTTTCCTTTCTATAATGTGCTGAGTTTTGCTTCTGTGCATGTTATTCTGAAATAAACTACAATAGTGTTGAAAACCAAGAAAAGGGGGGTTCTTACCAACCTACCCAACTTTCTTTATCAGGGTTAGTAACATGCAAACAAACATTTCACTGAAGTGTGGATAAGTTACATAAGTTTTTTTTTTGCCTTTATTGAGTTATTGCTTCCAAGATTTTTTTTTTCAATTTGAAAATTATTATCCTTTTGTTTTGGTTAATTTGTATATTGAGTAATGATGAAAATTTCAAGCAAACATCAAAAAATTTTATGAATAATGAAACCTAATTTCCATAACAACCTCACAAGTAAAGTTTTATTCAAGTATCTTAATGCACATACAGTATTTATTCTTCAAGGGCTTAAGATAGCATTCATACATTATATACTGTATGATAAAAAATTAAATGTACATAAATTCAGCTGCAATCTGGACATTTTGATCATATTATACACACTGGGACATTCATTTTAATAAAATGGTTTTGCTACAAAGCTCTAGAAATCAGTTTTCTCTTATTATATTCTATGTTTCATTGCCACATTTCCATTATTAGTGAATATGGAAATGCTACTGTCTAAAAAAACTATCCAAAATGCTGAAATAAACAATCCTAAGAAACTGTATAAAATGGACCTCACAGGGACCCCCCCACAAGCAACAACTTCCCAATCTTTTTCATTACTCTGCTTTCTGCAACTGAGCAAAACTTCTATCAGCTTCTTGACTTTTCTACCAATTATCCTTTTTTATTATTGTTTATCATGAATTACTATAATGCGACTTCTTTTTTTCCAAAAATGGTGTTCCTATTCAACTAAAATCTAAATCTAAAACTTTTTTCATATTCACAAAATGCTAAAAAAAATCAGATTTTCTCTATCAGGATGTGCGACTGTATTGTACATTAATTTATACACAATGTTTCCTTAAAGTTTATGGACAAAATAAAACTGAAACACATTTCTCATTCACAAAACAAAATGTTCATCAATCATAATGTAACATTACTACACATGAATACACACACAATAAGATCAATGGCTACTCCTGCAGTATTAAAGCTACTTTTACCTGTAAAAAAGTACATATCTCACAAACATCAGTTCATTATTAACTTTAGTTATACAGTTTTCTTTCATTTTATTTAAATTTAAACAAATTTTATTTATATTTTTTAATTTATAATCCTACAATTTAATTCCTTCTTAAACAATTGTAATATGATAGAGTAAAATGGTTAGTTTTAAGAAAAAAAAAGCTACTTCCTGTCAACAAATCAGATAATTTGGTCGTCTTGATTATGCACTAACAAAACACTTGTTCATCACAATTTTCTTTTTAAAAAAACAACTTCAGATGCATGACACAAGTCTTTTGCCTTAGTTTTCTTGCTTACCTTATAAAAATAAGAAAATATTACTCATGGATACTTAATACAAATGCTGTGGACTGACTTTCAGTCAACCATAGCATTTGTTTTCTCAAGTATACTGTGAAGCACTCAAATGAAACAAGTTCAACATATACATTGTGTTAGTTTCTTGGAAAATGTTTAATACATGCAAGAACAAAAGTTCCACATGAAATCATATCTCTGGAAAATTTCATCAAAATGAACAAATAAAATCAATCCCCAAGAGAATATACAAATTATTTTTTCAACCACATTTTACAGTTCTTGTTCTGTTACAATGTTTTTAGTGCATAGTAATTGATCTAATGAAAATAATACATAAAGATTTGGATAAAAGCTGGAAGAACTACCCTACAATTTATTGTTATTGAATTACAAATATATTCAAAGCTACAAATTAAATTTAGATTACATTAGTTTCTCAAGATTCTACATAATTAAAGTCAAGTACTGCAGTAATATTCCACCATGTATGCTTGTCTTAATATACTACTGAAATGATAATCTAATTTAATACATCAGTATACAGGAGCTACTTATCAGGAATCATTAAGTGCGAACTTTCCAAATAATTTTCATGACGAATTCTGGCAATAGATTCTGCTACTTTAAAAAAAAAAAAAACACACAAGAAATCAGGCCTAAAGCTCTTAGAATCATCTCTCAACCCATTATTTTTAAAAACAATGGATACATTGGCAATTTTCCAATCATCAAAATTTGTTCAACCCTAATCTTCAAGATTTTAGGGCTGGGAATCATGTTCTGAAAGTTTTATACAATGCAAATAAATGCATATTTGGAAAATTCCCATCAACTTTACTGGACTTTCCATAAGCCTTACAATCTCACTTAAATATGCTTTAACTCTTTCAGCACAGGTTCAGTACCTAGGAATGACCTCAACCATTTGTGCTTGTTGTAGTTTTCATTCTATAACATTTAAATTGGTAAGTGTATCTTAACGAAATTTGGCAGATTATCAGTGAAGTAAACATTACAGTGCTTTCATATGCAAAATATCTAAATTTTTTTAAGTCTTAAGATATGTAAAGCAATGTTTTTCTCAAGCCTTTTGTTTCTTTTCACATGTTGCCTACCCATCATACAAAGTAATTTTCATTTTAAGATTAAAAATACTTTTATGCATTAAAGAATTTTCAAATTTCACATGCAAAATCTTTATAATGTCCAGATAGTTATCAAATGTTTCTTACGAAAAAAAATTATATTTTATCTGTTATTTTCAGTAACAAATCTCTGTATGGGTTCTGTAGATTTGAGCGATCTTGTAACGACCATAAAAAATTTGGAAATAAATAAAAATTATGCTTCTTTCATTCTAGTATGACAACAAATTATAACACAAAAACATTTGTTTACATGAAATAGCTTAAATCTCATAACATTACATATATATATATATATATATATATTACTTTTATTATATTGACCTTTCAGCCATGGCTGGCTTATTATACAGAAGTTACAATGACACAGCTCTCATGTTACTGTATCCAATAATATAAAACTGACCATTGGTCTGTACAAAATGATCCATCTTGGCTGTGTTTCAGTAGACTAGTATTATTGCTATTTAGAAATAAGTTCTTAAACTTATTCTTCTTAAAACATAGAACAGTAAACAAAAAAGTAAAGCAAACAATTATCTCTTCTAGTTACGAGCTTTGTACTTGGTTGTTGCTTGACGCAGGTTGCTAAGCCTTTTAAAACTTTGCAAGTGGAGGATATGAAACAAAATTTTTTTTGACACTTTATAAATAATTGAATAACCAAAAAAATCATAAATTACTATATTGATATCATAGAATTCTACTAGAATTTATCAAGCTTGGTAACTAAGCTGCATTTCAGTCTAAAAATATATGAAATTTCGAGTAGACTAAAGACACAACCTACCTCATTGAAATCTTGGTTCAAAAGAAAGAGATGGCATCCAAACATGTTAAAAT
>NW_013666883.1:72455-75182 GCF_000517525.1 Limulus polyphemus | reverse complement strand
GTGTATATAAGGGAGCATTTCCAAAAATGGAAAGAGGTGGTAGAAGTGCCACTGTATTTGATTCAGTACATGAGCATGTTCTTAGCAAATACAAAAGATAAGAGATTCTTATATTATATTCTAGCTACTCAATAATGATAACTTGAGTTCCTATTTCATAAGAAACGAAACTGTAGACATAGTATTTTGACATCACAAACATCTAATTTGAACCTGTGCTGCATTCAACATACCACGTGACACACAAAAATTGATGTTTAATTGTGTTTTTTTTATTATTTACTTTTAAATTAAGCAATTGAGTAATGTATAATACTAAAATTTGAATTATAATCTACAGTTTGATGCAGAATTTACGTCAATAAATAGTAGTTCAAAAATAATTTGAATGCGAGTCAACAAATGAGATGACATGGCCTTTCACCCTCCAACTCTGGTCCCAGCATACCTAAATATTTTTCTACCATAAACTACAACTAACAAACAGGTTGGGGATGATAGCTATATAAAGCCAACATAAACAAGGTTCAACATTAACAGAACACTAGGAAAAAAGACATTCTTCTCAGCAGGGTACATAACTATTCACCTATGACACTCTTTAACCCTATCACCATAGGTATCCTAAACTGTGCATGACACATGGCTTTTGTGTCTTACATTCAAAATTTTATGAAACTACTTCTTGTTTATGTTATACCAATTAGAACAGCATAAATCTCAGCTAATAATTGATATTCTAATAGTATATAAGTTTCAAGTTCTTAATTATACAAGGCAATATTTAAAGAAATCCTCAATTTCCCCTAGTGTAACCCACGTGACACATATTCTTTTAACATGTCATTTTCCCTATTTTATTCACCACTCCTCAAAAACGTACAAAAATTAAACATATATTACTCTATAAAATTGTCATTGCTCAGACAAACCATAATTTATATAATCTTCAATTTTGTTTTGTTACAGAGCTATCAAATAGAAAATCAGACTCCTCCTGCCACACATACCTCTCACATCCTCTCTTTCAGTTTGTTAATAGTTCTGTCTATGTTTAATTTTATATTACCTATAATCAATAGAAAGTTAAGGTTTTCATCTATCAAATGATGTATTATATAACATTATATTCTGAATGGTTAAAGGTCAATTGCATTCAGAGTACCGACATTGTTCCCATGAGAAAGTTAACAACTAGCTTGGATGAATTTGTAACGACTCTTGTCGCTTAGTTAGAAAGCCAGAAAAATTTGTGAGGTAAGTGAATTTGTCTACTTTTTTATTGTTATTAGTCCATCCTTTGGTGCATTATTTAATTGAATAAAAATTATTAAGTGCATTACTACCGTCAGTATAATAAAACAATCAGGGTTAACTCTTTTAAACAATCAACAGCAAAAAAAAAAAGGGAGATTGGTTACGTATTTTATTTCTTGGTTTTCATGTTTATTCTTTAGGCATAATTATAAAAGTAACTAATATGTAAAAATAGGGATAGTTTCAAGTTAGTTAAAATTAGATTAGATAAATAATAATATTATAATAAAAATGTTTCATGAGTCACACAAGTGAGCAGCTCGTAGTAGCTCATGAATAATGTAATTCATTAGCATAATGTGAGCTGCACAATTCCCGAGTGATTTACAATTTATAATGGTGCAGACAGTAGTTAGACATGGTTCAAAGGGTAATAAAACAATAAAATTTAATTATAAATAGATGTAGACTGTTATGAACTTAGATGTAATTAGGATAAATGATTGAAGTATCATGTTATAATTTGAAGTCATTCTAGAAAGAAAAAAAAGTGGTACTTTAGGTTTTTTGGGGGGTTGTTACAAGGTCAGTCAAATTGACCAATCCCGTTTTGAGATAGGGTAGAGAAAATAATAGATAAATTATAAAGTTTTACTGAAAAAAAAAATGTCTAAAATGCATTTAGGAAGTTTTAGGGATTACACAAAGAAAATTTGAGATTTTTGAGATGAAAAGTATTTTTAATTTTAACATTAAAATCACTTTGCACACGAACTATTCAAAACAAATACTCAATATATTCATGGACAGATATTTAATTTATTAAAAATATTTCATTAAAATATTACGGTGCTTTCATACACAAAATATCTTCTTTTTTTTTTAAAGTCTTACAGTTTGTAAAGCAATGTTTCTCTCGTGCCTTTTTTTTCTTTTCACATCTTGCCTATCTATCGTGCAAAGTAATTTTCATTTTAAGATTAAAAATACTTTTATGCACCAGGAAATTTTGAAATTTCACATGCAAAATCTTTATAATGTCTGGATAGTTATTAAACATTTCTTAATAAAAAACTTTATATTTTAATTGTTATGTTCAGTAATTAATCTCTGTACAGTTTCAGTAAATTTGACCGATTTTGTAACCACCATAAAAAATTAGGAAATAGACATAAATTATGCCTGTTTCATTCTAGAATGAACACAAATTATAACATGAAAACATAAATGTTTAGACGAAATAGCTTAAATCTCATAACATTGTAAGTTTACATATATTTACTATATTGACCTTTCAAACGTGCCTAGCGAACAATACAGATGTTACAACGACGAGGCTCACGTGCACCCATGTTACGTATCAAATAACATAAAGATGACCTTTGGTGTGTACAAATTAACTTGTCTTGGCTGTGTTTTAGTCGACAAGTATTTTGTAAAATACAGTCACACTTCAATATTATACATTAT
>NW_013666883.1:71891-72434 GCF_000517525.1 Limulus polyphemus | reverse complement strand
GCTTGACATAGGTTGCTAAGCCTTTAAAAATTTTGCACAATTGATATGAAAAATATTTTTTAGGTTTTATATATACTTTTGAATAACTAAAAAAAATCATAAATTACTACACCAATACCATAGAATCCCACTACAGTTTATCAAACTTAGTAATTAAGCTGTATTTGGGTCTAAAAAATATGAAATTTCAAGCAGACTAAAGACACAACCTACCTCATTTAAATCTTGGTTCAAAAGAAATAATTGGCATTAAGTAAGTTAGAAAGGCTGAGAAAACCACTAGGGGAACATTCTGAGCTTCCGATTGGTTACTCATGTCACATGTAGAGGTAAGTGTATATAAGGAGGCATGATGCACAAACATCGATGTTTAATTGTGTTTTTTTAATATTTACTTTTAAATCAAGAAATTGAGTAATGTATAGTTCTAAAAGTTGAATTATATTCTACAGTCTGATACCAAACTTATTGACAAAAATTCACAAAATAGTAGTTTAATAAAATTTTGAATGCAAGTCAACAAATGAAACGACATGGCCTTTC
>NW_013666883.1:64655-71845 GCF_000517525.1 Limulus polyphemus | reverse complement strand
ACCAAACTTTATTGACAAAAATTCACAAAACTAGTAGTTTAAATTAAAATTTTAGAATGCAAGTCAACAAATGAAACGACATGGCCTTTCACCTGTGACCCATCTCAAAAGGGTTAAAACTTTTTATTTATTTATTACCTATAACCAATGGAAAGTCATGGTTTTTATCTATCAAATAATGTATTGTATAACATTGTGTTTTGAACAGATAAGGGTCAAGCTCACTCAGAGTACAAGCTTCATTCCTATGGAAAAGTTAACAACTAGATTGGATGAATTTGTAACAGCTCTTGTTGTATAGTTTGAAAACCAGAAAAATTTTGAGTTATGGGAAATTGTATGCTTTTTGCATGTCATTAGTCTATGTTCTTTGGTTCATTATTTAATTAAATAAAAATTATTTAATGCACTACTACCATTAGTATAAAATATGTAGGCTTAAGTATAATTGACAATTGACAGCAAGAAAAAAGATGTAATTTGTTTCTTGTTTTTCATGTTTATTCTTCATTTATTATTATAAAAATAACTAAAATATAAATATAGGGATCTTTTTAGGTTAGTGAAGATTAAATTAAGTAAAATAGATAATAATAATAATATAATAAAATGTTTCACGAGGCACGCACACAAGCAGCGTGTAGGTAATGTAATTCGATAGTGTAACACGAGCTTCCAAATTTTGTGAAGATATACACACTATATTGAAAGTTAGAAGTATTATATCTATAAAGACTTTAAATGAGTACAAAGAGGTCCCATGGTCAGTCCAATCGACCGACCCAGTGTTGAGAGAGTTAATGAGGCAGTGTCCAAATGACCATGTGACATATTTAGTTTTAGTCTAAATAATCAAGGGGAGTAAGGTCACCCCATATCACATTGTTAGGGGAATAGACAGACTGTGAAGAAGTACACTGAACAGAAAAAAACAATGCAATGTGATTGTTAAAAGCTGTAAATTCACATTATCTGAGACATTAAAATTATCAAAGAAAAATACTAATGTAATAAAATTGAAAATGTTGAATAAAATTATGTAAAAATACTTCCATACCAATACATATGCTATCTGTGGTGCAACACAAGATTTAATGAAAAAAATCAATTATTTCATGAATCATTAGAATCTTACAGCCACCTAGTATGAGGCTTTGAGTCTTTTAACTCATAGCCACAGACTCAAAGTTGGTCACACAGAATGAAAACGTATCACATTATAATTCCAATCCATTATCTTTCAAGTTATAATTCAAAAATGTAATTACAACAGTAAATATTTGCTTTTAATTTTGCTGTGTAGTTAGTCATGTGTACCAAATCTGAAGTCTTTAGGACATTTACAAAATATGGAAACATAAATTTGTCTTTAGTATGCTGCACTAAATTTCTTATATTTTAAACCATATAAACCAATATTAGCAACTATGGTAAAATATGGGGTTTTATGGGGCCTGTGTAGCAATTCAGTACTTACTACTTTAACTACTAATTTTCTGTTATTTCATGATATTAAATGTTAGCATCCTTCCAAGATGGGGAAATGACCAATACCCACAAATTATGTAAAAAGCAGTAATTAAATTACGATGTAAAAGAGGAGTGGAACGTTTGATAACTTTATTGCAAAAAGTTTCACAATCAGAAGCAGCATTTTCAAGTACATTGAGGTTATGTTACAAGAGAACATATTAACCAGGTCATTAGATTCCATACTTAAGATTGGATTAGAAATCATTTTTGGATTTATCATATAAGAATAATGTGCAAGCAACAATGAAGTGTATTATTAAAATCCCATTAACTAAATTTAATTGTAACATACAGTTATTATACAGGGTTCTGCAGAATTTGGGGTGAAATAGCCTTGGGTGTCAAATTCAAAGGGTGAAGCTTTGAAATCTTTCAAATAAATATGCATGATCATTAAGCAATAATAACAAGTTTGAACAAACTTACAAAAGGTGCAACAAGTGACAGCTAATCACTTTATAAACAAGCAATTTGATAATCTAATTAATGTTTGGTTTCTTTTGACTGTAAATTCTATAGTTATGAAGCCTGCCCTAATCAGATGTGACACTCATGCAAATAAGTCTGACAGCACTCTCCCATTTCATCACCAGTTGCATAACTGAAGTTTCTACAAAAGTAAAAAAACATGCATCACCCATGAGCTAGGCTGTTGTTAAAACGGGTTAAGCCAATTTGTAATTTATACTACATACACATATCTAACATCCACCTCAAACTGTAAATGTGTTTCATATCAGTGTTTACTCAGAAATCAGTAACAGCTTTAAGGTACTACAATTAATACATTTTTTACCCTTTTCATGTACTAAGTAACATTTCTATAAACGAAACTCATTTTATAAATGTTAGGAAGTAATGTACATTATTAATATTAAATATAACTGAATTAATATTAACTACCAACCACACAATCTACTTACTTAAGAGTAAAACAAACTCAAGCTGGTAATAAGTATAACCAATTAGATATACTTTTCTAACATCTTTACTTATAATTCCTAGAATGCATTGTTTCATCAGTTGGGTATCCTAACTGTTAACAATATTTTCAGTAATAAATCTACAATTACATAAATCTTAATTGACAGCAGTGACACAACCACAACTCATTTTAGAGCAGTTGTTATTGTTGATTTTATTACATAACCTACAAACAAAAGACCACTAGGTCTTTCAAGGCTGTACTTCCACACACACCCTTGAGAAAAGCAAAAATTTAAACCAACTATTTTTCTGGAAATCCCCAATTTTCTTCTTAGCCCTTTAATAAGGGCTTGACTGTTTTGAATGTCTCAACATTTTACATTTACATTCAACATTTCATTAAATTTTATTTGTCATGTATGTAAATAAAATTACCATCAGAATGTAGTTTATAATTCAACTTTTTATATTATTCAAGTTTTAATTTCTTAATTTCAAAAGAAAATGTTCTCAATATTCACTTTCATTGTGTCACATGACATACAAGCATTATCAATTCTTCTCTTTTAGTTTTATAACTTTAATAGTGTAGCATCCATACTACCTAAGTAATGTTTACATAATCTATAAATAATAACAAAGTAAAATGTAGAGTTTCAACACCCTAACTTTTTAATTTGCTGAGATATCAATTTTCCCATACATCTATTCTTAACTTTCAAGATAGTTTTCAAAACTTTATATAACGTGTTTATAAACAACAGAAATTATTTTTTTATTTCAAGCTTACAACTATCCTTTCATATTTGGAAGCACCACGTATTAGTTCAAGGGAAGTGATTGATATCCGTAATGGAAACTGATGCTCATAACATTGTTTTTTCTAAACATATTTATAGCTTAGTTAGAAAAACATTTAAATTACAGTTGTTTTGGTCAGATTATTTTAATGAATTATGTATTATTTATTGTCTCAAATGAAAATTTGAAAAGTATGCAATTTTTTGTTTTGATAACAAACGTAGAGAAAACAAGCTAGGCCTAGTTCGCTACTCATAAGAGTATAAAACTATAAAATTAAACATACACGAAAAAGTAAACAGCTAAAATTGTGAGTAAAATAAATTATATATCTTCTAAAATGATGTCTGCAAAAAGAGGAAAAAGAAACACATTTATTTCATAATTTTCAAAATTTAATTTTACTGTACATTGGTAATTTAACTACATTTAATGGTAGGGTATGAAAAACAACTGATCCAACAAAGTTTTAACAAAAAAAAACTTTCAACTTTCAATACTCAAGTGTTTTTGACATCTCATGGAAATAATCGATTAGTTGAACATAATTGATTAATAAGCGCAACAATTAATCAAATAGCAAATTCCACTGATTGCCCACTTCTAGTGCAATGTAATAGTCAATTATTTGTCAACAGGTGTCTTCATCTGAAATATTGCTGAATTGGTTCCTCACAGCAGATGGTAGAGGAATTTGTCAGAAATTCAATGGCATACAGCAAAGCATGAACAACTACACAGAGTCCTGGGGATAGTTTGTTTAACCTAAAGTGGCATTTCTGGTTGCCCACTACTAGTTGTTAGCCATTAAGAAAATGATTAATGATGTTTTCATTCTTTGCCCATCTCGGGCATGATAAGTTTATCACCATGTTGAACTTACCATGCCTGATACAGGCAAAGAATGAACACTTCATTGAACAATCAAATGTCAATATCTATTTCAAATGCATCTAAATAAGAAAATGATGGTTATTCAAAATACAATATTCATATGAAAAAACTTGAGCAATTAAAGACATAGAGCTAATTAGTAATTTGAATAACAATGAAAATATTTAGGAAAAATAAAAACAAGAATTACGATGGCAAAAATGCATTCTGAACCAATAATGGGATGTCAAGATACAAGGTAGACATACAAGTTAAGAATGGAATTTGAGATGATATATTTATTCAGTAGTATATTTTAGACACACAAAAACCCGAACTCTGGAAAGACAAGGTAAATAGGAAAGTAGTAATAAAGAAAATGTGGGAGTGTCAAATATTGCTTTTAATATCAACCAAAAAAAGTAAGGTGCAAGTTTGCCAAGCATGTAAAAAAGACAAGGAGGAGATGAATGGGTGATATTAATAAATGATCGAGATTTAAAAAGTAATTACACAAATAGTAATGCAAAGAACAAGAAAACTGGAGAGAAATAACCCTGCCAACCTTCTGAATGAAGACAGCACCATATGTGAATGAAAACTTAAATCCTAAAATATGCAAAAATTAATTTACACATGAAAAATTAGCCTAAATCTATTACAAACAGACTGTTATCAAAAGAGTAGGTCATGTTCCACTCACAAAAGCTTAGCATTCACAATATGAATATTGTAATAACAAGTTTGCAAGTCATATACTTTTATTTAAGTTGTAACATAAATGTGTGTGTGTGTAATTATAACTTAATCATATTTTTGTATAATACACTAATATTGACTTCATGTTCTAAAGCCATAGATCACTATCAGGTCAAGGCAGGTTACTTGAAACAAAGTTAGGATAGCTACAAAATATATAGTACCATCTATTGATTATGTATATTTTATCATTTTGAGAAATATAACTACAAGGCATACTTATCACATTGTGCATTTCTACATCATATTTACACTTTTGTAGTCTACATTTTCAAATTCAAGACATTAAATTAATAATAATACTATCACACTAGATATATAATGAAAATTTCCTATTACCTTTCTTAATAAAAACCTAAATTTCTGCCAGACGTGAACAATTGAAATAATTATTTTAGTTATGTTACTCTTAGTCTTAGCAATAGTTTTCCTCAAAGTTCATGCAATAGAATTCACATTAGGCTTAATATTAGGCCTATTCTGCAATACTACAACCGTCAAACTTTGGCATGAATACCCCTACCCCAGAAAGAAGCCCCTACAGGCTACAGTACAGCATCAGGTCATTTGCCTTATGACATGTGGTATCTCTGTCAAGATGATTATGTATGCAAACTATATATATATAATTTGGGTTTCTAAAAAGTGAAAATTTCATCAAACAAAATCATAATACACTTAAAACCATTAAATATTCTCAAAAAATATTTTCGAGTTAAACTCGTGAGAACAATGAACCATGCTAACTTTTCTTTGAACGCCATTTTCAGGAGTTATCAGATATCAAATTCGTGATCGTTTCTACTGGATGGTGATATTTGACAATCAACCCACCAACGAAGTATTTTTACTATTTACAATTTCAGCATTAAAAAATTAAAAAAAAAATCATATGACGCCATCTACTCAATTTGTACTTACATTCTACAATCAAAGATACCAGACTCCATTGATTCGTGATTTTCTAAGTTTGAGTCGCTTTTGTCGCTTACATTGTACATCGTGTTGATGTCAGCTTTGGTTATGTTAAGACCGCCCTGATTGGCTAGCTTCAAGACTAACAAAATATGGTAATTTATTATTTTTATCTTTTAACTCTCAGTATTTAAAAAAATCTAACGCTTCATTCATAAATAATATACTCTTTTTTTATTTTCTTTATTTGTGGAACTTTTACTGTTTAAAGCACTTTTCAAATATCAATAATTTCAATCATAAAGCGCTCGCGCGTTTGTCCAATAGCATTACACTTTACGTTGCTACAAAGTAAAAAGAGTTATGTTGGTCGCCCGGTAAGCAAACCAATAGGAAAACGCTAATTTTAATAAAGGCCCGGATGTAAAGGGACGAGAAACTAAATAATTTGTGTCAGAAGCTCAACTCGTCCTGGATAGCCTTGTCTTATTATACAGTAAGTAATGACAATATTTTGAAATACTAAGAGTGATGGCGCTTCAAACAAGATATTGGGAAGACTGAATAAAATTACATAAATGCTATGTAAGTTGCAATTTTACGTTATGAATTATTTCATCGAAAACATGCATTAGTGTGTGAATTTTATGATTTGATATAGTGACATCTACAAGACTGTGTAATATATTCAAGTGTGTCTGGTGAGAGTTTTAACAATTATTTGCTTCAGTACTTGTACGTTTTATTAAAATTATACGGTTATTTCGGTCATACTAGTTTTGAGAGCAGTACTGCCATCAAACTTCACCATTCATATAACTTAAATCGAAGAAAATACTTTTGAGTTAACTTAATAAAGTAGAAGAGACGACAATGAGGCGGTATACATACCAGTAAGAAATGAAATGACAGTACGATATTTCAGAAAAAAAAAAAAAAGATATAATACTGCAAAACACCCTACTCGCACCTATTTGATTTCGCAGGAAAATACCTTTGGTTCTGGTGCTTTTGTAACTATAACGTTTCATATCAGGTCAAAAAGAAATCCACCCCCTTCTAAATGCGGGAATACCGGTACCTTTTCGAAACCACTTTAACCAATGGAAGAGGTTCTAAAAACCTTCACTTGCAGTCGTGTCTAACACAACATTCGTATAAATCGTACAGAATGTAATAAACTGGATTATGATATTTGATAAAGTTGTGCAAATATGTGTGTGCGGTTGATATAGTAATTCTGGAAGATTTCTTGTTCTCTTAAAGAGAAACTGAAAACTTACTGTTATATATATATATATATTGTTACGTCTCCGTTTGTTAATTAACTTTCCGTAACTTCGTTCCGACGAAACTTTAGCGACACAAGTCCTTACTTAATA
>NW_013666883.1:62946-64129 GCF_000517525.1 Limulus polyphemus | reverse complement strand
GTTGTCACCTTCTTTTATATACCAGACTACCCTATATCTAGTAAATGCTAGAGCATTCGCCAAGGTACAGGACAGTTCTAGAAACGTGGCGTGACACTAATCATGTGACCTCGCTGACGCAACAATATACATTACATATTGAATGCAGACTAAATTCTGCTCATGAAACAACTTGCAGGTATTGCAAATAATCAACGACTTATTAAACTTAAAAACAAAAAATGATAAAAAAATTGACAGCTTTCTGTGTATTTTGATCTTTAAAAATCGTATACTTTTCGTGTGTTTTTTCTTCTTTTTTGCTTTTCCTTCCCATAGATATATTCCCACTTAGAATAAAAAATTGTCATCTTTCTTTGTATCTTGAAATTTTAAAATTCTTATGCTTTTCGGTTTTTCCTCCTTTTTCACTTTTTTTTCTCCATGGATAAATTTTCACTTGCAATCAGGTGCAGTTCTATGTATGCATTTCGATTTATGGGTATACGTCAACTTGCGCCAAGGTTTAGTAAAAAAGTTGATCTGTTCATTACATATATTGTTGTAAACTGTATTTTAAAAGTTTTTATTTAGATGTTAGCTAGAGGGCACATGATGTTAAGATAAAGCAACTTTATAAAAGTAGTCCTACAATAACTAGAATGTTCATGAATATAAGTGATCGAGAGACCTCGTGAAGTGTCTATAAGCAAGGCTATATTATAGATAAGAGAAATTGTGAAGTATTAAGTCAGTTTCTCAGTTCACGGAATGCCAGTCATTCAGTGAAGTATTAGGATAATTGTTCATTATCATGTATATTCAGTTACTCATCACCCATTTGTTTGTATGTTAGTTGTAGTACCGTTAGAGAGTAAACATCTGTTGAAAGTGAAAACATTACTAGTGAACTTAGACCTACAAACGTGTACAAATTATAATAGCCTATAGGTTAGGGAAAAAATAAACTTGGCCTTATCTTCGCTAAATAATTTAAAAGGGCCAACTCAGCATTGGTGACAGAAGTGGGGTTAATTTGATGAAAACAAAATAAAACTTGAATCATATCTATGGGGTTTAACATATTGTTACGTCTCCGTTCGCTAATTAATTTTCCGTAAATTCGTTCCGACGAAACTTTAGCGACACAAGTCCTTTCTTAAATAAAACTGGTTTACTCTTTCCGAATACAAATTTACGATAT
>NW_013666883.1:60438-62022 GCF_000517525.1 Limulus polyphemus | reverse complement strand
AACTGCTGTAATTTCTCTTCTTGTTTATTTTGTTGTTCAAGCTGCCACTGTTGCATGTTTTCTTGCAACTGCTGTTCTCGTTCTTCTTGTTTCTTTTCTTTTTCTTCCAACAACTGCTGTAATTTCTCTTCTTGTTTATTTTGTTGTTCAAGCTGCCACTGTTGCATGTTTTCTTGCAACTGCTGTTGTCTCTCTTCTTGTTTCTTTTCTTTTTCCTCCAACAGCTGTTGTAATCTCTCTTCTTGTTTCTTTTCTTTTTCCTCCAACAGCTGTTGTAATCTCTCTTCTTGTTTCTTTTCTTTTTCCTCTAACAACTGTTGTAATCTCTCTTCTTGTTTATTTTCTCTTTCTTCTTGTTTCTTTTGCTGCTCTTGTATTGCTGCCATCAAGTCTGCTAAGCTGTAGTTTGATTTGCCGCTTCTCGTTTCCATTTCTTTTTTTCTTTCTTTTTTTGTCCCACTCTCTGACACCAATTTGTTACGTCTCCGTTCGCTAGTTGATTTTCCGTAAATTCGTTCCGAAGAAACTTTAGCGACACAAGTCCTTTCTTAAATAAAACTGGTTTATTCTTTCCGAATACAACTTTACGATATACTTAATTTCAACAGTCGCTCTATAACAAACACTATAATTCACGTCTCACGAGGCCAACAATATTTTGTCCGCATACATTCAATTACTCATTACCTTGTTGTCCCGTCACGTTGTGAACGTCTTATATATACAAGACTAACACATATCTAGTAACTGCTAGGACATTCTTGAAGGAACAGGATATTTCTAGAAACAGGTGGCGTGATACTAGTCACGTGACCTCGCTGACGCAACAATATATATGCAAAACCTGGATCAATTTCAACGTGGCAACCAGATCGAAAAGCTTTGCTAAAGATAGTGAAACATTTAAAAGAGGGCCAAGAAGAAATAGTCCAAAAACTAGAGGAACAAGACAGGAAATTAAAGGAAGATCAAAAGGTATGAGACAGAATTTATGAAAGGAGTTAAAATAAAAAAAATATATACTACTTAAAGAAGAATTTAGATAAAGAATACAGTTGATTGGAGATAATATCGAGGAAGCTATTGGAAATGTACAGAGAGATTACAGTAACAAGAAAGAAGTACAGAGAGGACATAATGACAAAATTGAAGAAGTAGAGAAATACCGTAATGATAAAATAAAGAAAGACATCAATGAGTTAGAAAAAAATTCAATGACAAAATAAAATACCTGGAAAGTGAATTACTAAAAGCAAAGATTAAACTAGCCATACCTCTTTTTGCATTGACTCAAGAGTTCCAAACTAAAAATAATTTACTACAATATATGGAATGAGAGAATTTATTTGGTCTACACCTATTAATATTACTGCATGGCCTTCCTGAGCTACTCCAGCCACGTGGAAATGTATCATGGGGGCATACCAGGTTCAGCTCAAAATTATTTCCAAAGTGAATAGGTGGACTAATAAATCACAAGCTATTGTTACGACAGCGGAAGTCATGTGACACTAGTAACACGTCATGAGCTTCTAGAAAATTCCTGTCCGTTCGTGAAGCCTCGAGTGTTTACTAGATATGCGG
>NW_013666883.1:13864-60037 GCF_000517525.1 Limulus polyphemus | reverse complement strand
AATTAACAAACGAACACAGAGGCGTAACACTATTCATTTTGCTGCCCTTATAAAGGGCAAGCTTTAATGGCAAAAGGGAATCTTCCAGCTGAGAGCTATCTATTGTATTTTAGTAGTTGTCTTATCCAACAGGTTTGGAATGACATACAAGAAGCAAGTATCTAGAGCCAAATTCCAGAAGGATATGAAAGAAACAAGATACCTTAGCCAAATTTGTGGATGATTTCGAATGACTTGCCCAATTATCTTATCCAAATGCTGATCAATTCAAGAGATTATTTAACTTGCTCACAGAATATCAAGACATCTTCTCCAGTAGACTTCATGACTTAGGACAAACAAATAAAATATCTCACAAGATTGATACTGGAGATGCAGCTCAAAGATGTCAGAACACACTGATTAATTTACACGAGTCTACTTGCTAGAGTTTCTGATTCCTGATCAGGAAAAGGATAAGCTTCTGATCATTTGGTAATATAATCCAACACAACCACAATGTATTTTTTCCCACTCTTTGTCTTCATGGACATTTTCATTAAAAGGATAGTTCATATGTTTCACACCAATTCTCTACACATCCCCAGCACTCAAACCAATGGAAGCATTTGTTATTGTAGGAGTAAGTTTACTAATGATGTTCAATCTGAAATACCTTGCTAATGGTAATATGAATAACATAAAAATAAACTTACATGCACAATTTAAATGCCAAATGAATCAAGTTAAATGAATATATGCAATAGCTAACACTGTTCCAAATACTTCACTAAAACAAGATATTTTACTGATTCACTGGTAGCTTACTAGCTCATTAAACAATTTGTAGATATTGCAAATAATCAACAACTTATTAAACTGATAAAAACAAAAAAATTGTCAACTTTCTGTGTATTTGATCTTTAAAAATCTTATGCTTTTAGTTTTTTTTCTTTTTTGCTAATTCGAAGCTAAGTTTGGATTCTTTAGTTTTTTCGCCTTATATTAATGTAGAATTTTTTAAATTCTCATTTATTCTAAATCTGTGCAATTTTTGCATAATATGTGGCCAAAAAAAGTCCTTAAGTAAACTTCATTCTATCTGCTTTTGTTCCTTTGTCATTCTAAGAAGATGAAATATGTTTTGCCCATGTAAACCATTGCCGTAGTTCTGCACATTGTGCAATAATATTAACCACCAGTGTCCTCTGATTGTAGGCCAGATGATATTTCCCCAATGTTTGAAGGAGAGTGACTAGTTATGTGGGTAGCACTATTTGCTATGAATAAATCCAACATTCTCTATTAAGTAATTAACATTTTGAAATAGACCTTGCTAGAGAAAATATTGTTATGACAGCGGAAGTCATGCGACGCTGGGAGCATGCGCGCTGGAGTTTCTCGAAGGATCATGAATTATCGAGGAACCCCTGGAATGTCCGAGTGTTTGTTAGACGCCCTCTTTTTTTATTATATAAGCCTGGCGAGAAAACCAGTGGGATTGAAGAGATAGATTGAAGATCGGCAGATAGAGTGAAGATATAGATAACTGAGTCAAGCGAACAGTAGGCACTGTAAGAAAAGTGTGTGAATCACTGTGATTTATAGTGTGTGGTATAAAAGTAGTTAAGTTTAATGTACTGATTGGAAATTCTGCGTATTACAAAGTTGTATCGAGGAAAAATAAAGTGGTTTAATTAAGAAAGGACTTGTATCGCTGAAGTTCCTCGGGAAGAATTTATACCGGAAATTAACAAACAAGCAGATACACAACAATATTCATGCATTGTATCTTAAGGGAGTTGGTTAAGAGGAAGACATCTTGAAGGTAGAAAGTCAGTTAAACCATTCACGAATCCAGTGAAAGGCGACTGTTCAGCGTCCAAAAAGTAAGTCGAAACACTGTATTTTTGTCTTGGTAGTGAATAATGATTGTTTTCATTTTGTTTTACTCATCTTGCTTAAACTCAGTTAGTTTAGTTAACTTTACTATTACTCCTCTTATAAAGCAGAGCTAAAATGCTTTTCAATTTTCCAGTCTATTGTATAGTTCTAGAAAATGGTATTCATCAAGATAATATTCAAGATTCCAGCCCATTGAATACTTTTTGATGACAGTAACTGAAGTATTGTACATTATATAGATGATTATTATGTTGGCAATTTTATACAATGAACTAAAATATTAATAACATAATAATTGCTGGATATACAAGACTGTTTGGTGTAAGCATTATTATTTAATTAATTTTGTGAGTTAATATTTAATGATTGTTTAGTTTTTCATAAAAAGAGAGTTAAATGCAATTATTTTAAATTCGGTAGTTATGACAAGTTTGGTTGCATAACTTTACCAGTCTTACCTTGTGTTTGCAATTCACTGTTGTCGAGGCTTTATTAATATTGTTGACGTCACGTTACTAGAATCTTCAGTATTTTTCTGATTACCTTAACTGAGCATTATTAAATCAGCGTCGTTCGCGCACTTTACAGAAAGTTCCAGGCCTTGGTGATCAACATATAAATAACGGTGACCAAAAGAAGTAAAAAGTCATGTGAAGTAAAGTAGAAATAGAGAAAAGTTAGAAAATGTGAAGTTAGCCAGCATGTGAGTGATTAGCCTTAATGGTTGATATTTTAAAGTGAATTTAACAGTTTAATAGATATAAGGAGAATAATTTGTTTTGTTTGTTTGTTTTTAATTATGCACAAAGCTACACAAGGGCTATCTGTGCTCTGCCCACCACGGGTATCGAAACCCGGTTTCTAGCGTTGTAAGTCCGCAGACATACCGCTGTGCCACTGGGGGGCTAATTTGTTTTGTAAAAGGGTGTTCCCAAGTAATTGGACCTGTCTGTGCAGACTTTGACAAAAAGGAGTAAATTATTTGATGTTCAGGATACAACTATGGTAACCCACTGGGTATTGTAAATGAATTATTCACTGATACTATTGTGATAAGAGCAGAGAAAAATATTTTGTCTTGTCATTTGGATTCTAAAGTAATTGAATCAGCCTAAGTGGACTTTTGTCAAAAAAATATAATTATTTAGTTTGAGATACAAACGCAATATCCATAGTGTAAATAAGTCTGTACATAGTTTGACTTCTTTTGAAATAAGTGGAGCGTGTGCTATCCGTTTATTGTTCAATTTATCGCCAACACGTCACAGACACCTGCTGTAAAGAATCTGGCCCCCACAAAACGCTGACAATTGCTGAGGTAAAGACTCTTCATCTCGCCCACTTCATGGTCAGTCCTGTCATCGACCTTGACTGTCCTTTGTTCATGGCATAGACCCTCAGTCTATGCATTGCTGTGGTAAAGGTAAAAATGACAGTAGTGACCTCGTGCTCAGGACCTTAGTGGTAACTGACATCATTCTTATCTCTAGTAAGCTGTGAAACTCACTTTAAAATATCGCTCGTTACGGCTAATCGCTCACAATCCAGCGAACTTCATGTTGTTGTTTTTTATAACTAATTTTCTGATTGAACTGAACATGACTTGTGCTCATTTGGTCGCCTATATTTATATATTGTTCACTGAGGCCTCAAACTTTCTCTAAACTACGCGACGCGATGATTTAACGATACTCACTTAAGATAATGAGAAAAATACCGAAGATTCGACATCAACAATATTAATAAAACTTAGACAACAGTGTAATTGCAAACACAACATATGACTCGTACGGAGTTATGTAATGAAATTTTGTCACAACTAACACTTTTAAAATAATCCATCGTCAACACTTCTGTCTTACAAACTAAACAATCATTAAATATTAACTCACAAAATAAATTAAATAATAACACCTACACTAAACAGTCATGTATATCCAACATCAATTATCGATGCATCACCTGCCATATTGCTCTGGGAACAAGCCCAAAAACTTCCAAGGATGAAACTCATGATGATACGTTCATTAATAACCAACCACCCTATGTTAGAGTAGATCCCCGTATATAAAGGTATTGCTATCATGGCCTTCTACAAGTACCCACTGGAAAAGTCAACTATGCCTCCATCATGGCTTGAGAAGGTATGCCAATTGTGATTCGAGCTGGTGAACACTAAGAGGGCTCTGGTGAAAGCTTGGAACATGGATGAACCACCATGACAGCCAACCATAAAACCACAGCCACCTTTGAGAATCTTTGGATGCGATTAAGGTGAGGTGGAGTGGAGCCTAGTGGTGACTATAGATGAATTTATATTTTGCATATTCCTCTTTAATTTTTAAAGTGTTATATATATATATTTATCTCTAAGTGTTTCTTGTGTATATTCTTGTTCTTGTTCGATACCCGTGGTGGACAGAGCACAGATAGCCTATTGTGTAGCTTTGTGCTTAATTACAAAACAAACAAACAAACCTAGTTCATTTTGTACAAATAAAAAGGTTTTTATTTGAAATTTTATTGCCAAAGGATTTTATTGGTATTTTATTTTGGATTTCATTTTATAGTATTCTGTGATAAAAGAATTTCTGTCACTGTACTTTAATATTCGTTGATGAATCATATTTTAGTATGCTGTTAAAGAGTATTTTTCTTGTGATGTATTATTATTGCTTATTATGTATTATCTTCCATTACTCATGTAATTTGATGTAATTTTTTTCTCTAGCAGTGTTAAAAGTGTTTTTGTGTGAAAGTTTATATATGTATGTTTGTGTGTGTGTATGTGTGCTTGCACCATTACTAAACGGTTTTTAATTAAGTTTTGAGTTTATTTTAAAAGGTTTATTTTTTACTATGTCTTATTTCATTGTAAAAGGGTATTTTAATGTAATTGTGTTTAATTTTTCCATTTGTTTAATTTCATTTGTTTGAATTATGTTGAGCACAAAGCTACACAATGGGCTATCTGTAATTATCGAAACTAAGTTTTTTGCATTATAAGCCTCCAGAAATTCTACTGAGTCACTGTGGGGTGTTTTCCATTTATGGATTTTTCAGTATTTATATGTTTTTCTATGTTAAATGGTTTTCATTTTGAGTTGTGGTTCTTTGTTTACTGTTTGTGTTGCCCATTGAGCGAAAGAAAGTTAACACACTCCTTGAACAGAATATATATGTAAAGTTAGTTAGCTTTAAAGTTAAGTTTAGTGTAGGCTTGAGGATTAGTCCGAAACAGAGGGAGAGTAAAAGTGTGGTATGCATGCTTACCATGGATTTTCTACCTTTTTATATTAATGTAAACATTTTCGTTTTTTCTAAGTCTGTGCAGTTTCATATTACACTTGGTTCAGAAATCCATTAAGTTGACTATATTCTAGTTTCCTTTTTCCAATTTCAGTTAGTTTAGTCAAAATCCAGTATTATTTCATAATTTATCCTGCTGATCCTCCCATTATAAAGTGGATCTACATAATACACCTTGAACAAATCAGTTTAACCTGAAAACACCATACTCTTCTCAGTGCTTCTGAAGTGATAATTGTGGTATCCAACCCATAATGAAATCTCCTATTATATGACATGATGGCACTATGACAGAAATGTTTTTAACTCCACACAGTGTTGAGTGTCTGTACATTTGATTAATTGACAAGCTATGAGCATTTCCAAGTTATGGGCCAGAGTTATGCAGTGCAACAAAATCATACTCTTGCAATATTGTGGTCCAACATGCAGTCATCCCTTCCCTTCCAGATTTTTAAAGGTTATGAGCTACTTCAGTAACACATAATCTGCTTTAATAGTAAACTTTTTACCATACAGGTAGTGTTGATGAAGACCACAACTGCAAGCAGTTCTTTTTTTGTCAAACAGTGCATGCATTCAGGAGCCATAATAGTATGATTAATTTATGAAAGTGCACTTTCCACTCCTCGGAGCAACTGTGATAACACTGTCACAATTTCTTGCTTTTATGCAATAATTTACAGTCTCTGCATATTTGTAAACACTGGAGCATCAGCTAAGGCATGCTTTAACAACTGGAATGAATGTTTGCATTTTTTGGTTTATCAGCTTTAGTGAGAGCCAACAATAATGCCACAACCATAGAAAAGTTGGACCCCAAACCTCAATAACATAAACATGGACCAGGCATCTTTCCCATTATAACCACTTCCATTTAAGCTCCATTAACCTCTTGAAAGTGGAAGCTACATTGCACAGGCTGAATGGAATGACATATGTGTACAAACCATCTGAAAGCAGTTTTATGTCTGCTCTTGTCATCCCGTTCAACTTTCCAGTATCTGGGGATCAAATCTAAAGTGATGAACCACTGGACACTTTCCACTTTATTCATATGTGTCTATCCAGCCACCCACAGCTTGTCACCATTCATCAGAACAAAATCTGTATTAACTGGCCAGAGTATTGCTTGATACTCAGTGATATGAACTAGGAACTCTAACTATCATCTCTGTAATTTTACAAATACTACCAAGTTCCATCCAGTGCTAAGAGAATTAGTCTGAGCACCAAACCTTTTGATGCATGGTGTCCATTGCACTACCCCAACTTAATTGATAAACCCAACTTGGGTACCATTAGTTTCACTCCTGCATCTGATAAGCAGTTGGGTAAAACTGGTAACCTCACCTACTTTGTTACTTGGAAAGATATGGTCAGTCGATTTAGTTCTCTACACCCATGGCAGTTGCTTTCATCCTCTGGCATCTGGGTAAAGTCATCATTAGTATTGAATGAGGCACAGCCATCACTGGAGGGGTAAGGAAGTCTTACTGACTCACTGGTATCTATTGGGGCTGTGCTGCAGTTCTGGTACGTGTCGGCTGCTGGATTGCCTTCAGTTCTCTCACACTCAGTGTTTAAATTGAGATTTTGTGAGACATGGAACTCCCTTTTAAGATACAGTTTGTAGTAGCAGCATGGATCGCAGCATGGTCAAATTAGAAGATTAGGAATGTTAATCCTCAAAAGGCTGAATGCAATCCTGGACAATTCCACCCCAGTTTTATTCTTAGTCGCACATAATTGATGTCTCTTTGCTTCATTAATAGCCCTTCTATGGACTTTTCTATCTATGAGGATATGTTCTTGTTCTGTTAAAGTCATTGCAGAGGTTGCCTTTCCATTCAAAAAAGTGAAAATCACCCTGTTTTTCATTGGATCAAAATGTTCTTGCAACTCATCTACAATTTTATCCCAGTCCTAGAGTTGCTGCTCGCTCAAGTTCTCAACAGGATTAAGAGCTCGATTATACAAACTGAAGCTCAAGATTAAACATTGCACGATTGGTTCCTAAGTCTAGCAATTCTAAGCGGTGACCTGCTTGAAATATTTTAGTAAATTGTCCAGATTTTCTTGAACTATGCCTTTAAACATTGTGAAATAGATCTGTTTAACATCACTCAGAGAGTCCTGTTGTTGCAACATAAACCTTTTTCTCATGTACTGTATGGCATGGCCAACAACAGACTAAAACATCTTAATTATCGAGGATTCAGTTAAGTGGCCATAATCAGAAGTTCCTACATTTTGACAAGTGTTAAGCCCCTGCCCCTTTATCACAAAATGACGAGTTACTTGCTGTGTATAGCTTGTGTATTAGCTCTGTATGATTCCAAACTTATTTTTGATCCATGGTCTCCCTGTTAGTATATCTTCCATCACAAACACGCTTACAACTGTCCATGGATCACAATCTTCACTACCCAACATCCAGGAGAGAGTTTCTCCATAACCTAACTATTTTCTCATACAGCTATCAATCCTAAATGACTAATGTTCTCTCATGATCATGTAGTATATGAATATACCGTATATTTCTATCTTCTTGCACCAGTATAATATATTTTCTGAACTTATTCTATATTCTGATTATGCACAAATTTCACATAGCATGATAAGGCAAACTATTAACTTTATCTTATTCAAGTAACCTTAGTTTATTTGTTATTATCGAAATAACTTGTATTGCCCATGGAGGACATTGCTTAATGTGACATTATGTAAAATTGTTGACAGCAATGTCCTACAATGGTTCTCTATGTGATATATAAAGGTTATGACTCCATCTGTGCCACATGGTAGCATGTGTTTCTAAAGGTAAACACGAGGTCTCTTCAAATCTAAGAAACCTTGAATTTGCCAATCTGGTGGATGATCCGAAGCTGAGAACATCAAATAAAAGCGACAGTCTGATGTAAACGAAACTTCAAATACACACATTGTGTTTGTGTTGCACTTATTCATAAAAATTGCTTATCTTGTTTTACATTTGTATCCAGTCTAATTATTCTGTTTGACATCGACTCCATTAAATAACAGTTCTAGATTCTGTTATTGGTATCTTGAATGAATATCATATTATTCAGCAAACCTATCAAGTGAAGCTCAACTTATATTAAGTTCACTTGAATATACCACAAAGTGGATAAGTAAAGAGAAAATTTGGTGATATGACCAGAATTAAAACCTAGGTTATTGTGGTTTTTAATTACTTGCCAAAATGTGTTATTAAGTTTGAAAAGTGGTATTTTATACAACTATAAGGACTTATGATTTATATAGAGAGTGGATCACTGAAGGGAGGTAGTTATCCATACTAGTTGTTAGGTTTATGAGAAGTCTTCTCCTGAATGTTTGACTTTCAATGATGGTGCCAAGGTCTATGAATTCAATAGTTTTGTGACCTATGAACCATGTGGGAGAGTTGCCAACATCTGGAGCATCAAAATCTGTTGGTCAAGTTCTTCCCCTGAGGATTGACTTCAGTGCAGTGGAAATACAAACTGATGATCAACAAGATTGCTTATTGTCTGATGAGTCTGAAACTGAGTGGTTTTTATATAAAAAAAACAGACTAACATCAACCAGGGTAGCTAAACCTCAGCTTTGTATGGAATTACACAGGAATGGAAAGAGATTGGTAGTATTCTTCGAGGCCACTGTGCACCAACCAAAGCTATCTCACTAACAGTTGAGATGGAACAACCAAGTGAGTGGATCATAGAACAGTGGTGAGATTTATCAAACTGGGAGAATACTGCAAAAGTGAACATGGCCAAGGGAGAATCTTGTGGTCCAGTAGAGGCAATACTTGCATGCCAAAGGCAACTTATTGCTATATCACCCTGTAACAGGAGCTTACAGCTCACCAGAGTGTCAGGGACCCTGTATGCTCCTACCATTCTGTACAAACAATGTCAAGGACATCTCGATCAGGTGATGACTGGGAAATCAGAAAAGATAGTTTATGGCCATGGTCACAGAGGTCTGTGACCAAGGTAAAGCAGATTGTTCTGCTGACATTTAAAAAGACAACAAATAAAGACTTGGGCTATTTTCTGATGTGTTTCAAAAATGACCGTACTTCAGAACAGGTTGTCAAACAGCTGGTTATGAGTCTATATGCTTCAGTTCAGTTGAGCATTTGAATGAGGAGCAACTATGGAACTAGTTGCATTGAAGATTTGACATGGTGAATAACAGTTCAATCCATCAATTTGAATTCAAAGCTTTGAAGGTGGGTGCCACAGAAAGCTTGACTGCTTACACGGATGTTCTGCACTATTTGCATGGTAAAGCTTTCTCTGTAAAGACCTTAGTATATCACAAAGATAAGTTTGAGGAAGGGGAACCAAGTAAGACTACACAATACCACCAAGGTGTGATAGACCTTTTCACCCTTACAGAGGCAGTTTATGTCACAATAAAATATGAAATGATAACTTTGAATCATTTGGTGGGGAAGAAGAAGTCTGCAGCAGCAGCTGTGGTGATATAATCATGGACAGACCTTCATAACCAGGCATCTACATCATACCAGGCTCAAATCTAGCTGAAGCAATCACTCGTACATTTTGGCACTGGAATGCAGCCACACTGGTATCCAGTGAATGGGCAAGGCTATATTGATCCTGCCATGATGTATGTTCTGTAACTCATGCCACCTGAATTTACAGTAGAAAAAAATCACCTCGCTGTTTGTGGTAAAAATTATTTCCATACGAGTAAAACTAAAGGAAAGAAGTAACTAAAATAGCAGGGTACCTTGCCCGCTTTAAAAGTGAACAGTATAACAAAATTAACCGTAAAAGTAAAATAAATTAAAAGAGAAAAAAAACAGAATAAAAGTATTTAACAATAAGAACATTTTAAAGCAACTTTAATGATAATTTCAAGCTTATTTTATGCTGCTCCATTGCGTAAAAGAGCCATTCTAGTGCAACATTCTGTCAAGTAACAAAAAATTGCATATAAAAGTCCTGAAGTTAATTAAACAAGAATATATAATTTGAAATAATGTAAAATGTATCTAACAATAAAGTGACACTATGAAAAATTCTTTAAACAATGATAAAACCAAACGGTGTCATACAGAAATGCATACAAATAATCAAAACCTCAAGCAACAAGTTAAAATAAAAAAGAATATATAAAATAAACCAATTTAACTTAATTGATTATACTTATTAAATATACATGAAAATAATAGAAAATAAATTAAAAGGTTATGTACAAAATCCCCAGAAAATGGTTAGTTCCCCGTCTTTCATGTACAGTCATGAGTGTGGAAGACTGAGGGCACTCTAAATTAAAATATGAAAATACGCGCATACATATATCCAAAATAAATTTATTACATACAAAATTTACCTTCATCCAGGGTTCATAATATTTTTTGCTACCCTCACGTTAACCTCATTAACAGATTCTCTAGGACTGCTGTCATCTTGAGGGTTGCCACTACTGAAGCCTTCAAATTATTTTGAGGTTTAATGAGGCCTCTCTTGGTGTCATCAAGCCTGACTCACAGGTGTTGCACTTTCTCCTTGTTCTATGTTAGGGGATTACCCTCTGCCTCAGCCAATCTTCCTCCTCTGTTGTACAGGGCAAATGCCTGTGTTCATTAAATGTCCAATTCCTGACAGTGGCTTTTAGGTACTAGAATCTGCTCATGTGTTCAGTCATGCATTATCACCTTGGATAGTTTGGTTGGAAGCTCTATCCTCGCCATCCTTTGGGATGGTTCCTGGAGAGTTTTGGTACCTCTGTCATCACAACCATGTAGGTTCTGAGGGATTTTCCAACTGCATGCCCCCTAATATTTAATTTGGAGATTCCCTCATTGATGGCCCAAAGTGGAGCTGGTACACAAATCGTTTGGTTCGTATACATGGCTGCTGACATGGTTTCCACTGGTGCAAGAATATTCTTTGTGTTCACCACACCTTTGTCTTTCTGGAACGTAGATGCCTCTTGGGATGAATTTAGGGCTGGGAAGTTTTGTTTGGCTTCTGTATGTTGTGGACCCATTGGAGGTATAAGTACACCTGTCATTATCTCCTTTTGATAATGGTAAATCCTCCAATGGTACAGGTTACTAGGTTCCATACATTTTCAGGCTTTATTGTTTCCTTGGGTATCATCAACAGTGGAAATGACATTAACTTTTGGATCTCTAGGAGGCTAGGATCCTCCGAAATTGATGGTATAGATGGCTCTGAACTGAGGATTCTCTCAGGCTCAACTCCAGTAGGATCTTCCACAGTCAATGGATGTTGCTAAACCCGTGGTGACATCAGGACTAGTCTGTTAAGTGATATGGCAAGCACTCTGATGTCAGGTGCATTAGCCAACAATGCTTCTTCATCTATGGGCTTATTCACTGGGAAGGTATGGTCAGTCCCCTTCGTCTCTTTGACAGCTTTCGAACCCTTGTTGTACAGGAAAATCTGGGCATCCTGGAGAATATTGAAGGCTTCATAACTACAAGTTTCTATCTCAGCAAAAATACAAGAAAGACTTTTCAGATCACTGAAGCTAGTCTAGAAGATCCCTGGCTAGTTGGTGAAAGAAAAACTGATAATGAATTCAATTTGACCTTTAATACTGAATGTCCAGAGTCAAATTCTAATTGGTCAAAAGTTTTGCTATGACAGAAATGGCTACTGGTTCAATATTCTTATTCCAAGTGTTACCATCTCCATCACATTTTTAAGGCTTACTGACCACTTCAATGAAGCATGGTCTATCTGGATGATGAACGTCCTGTCATAAAGGTAGTGGCATAAGCACTTTAGAAGAAGACTATTGCGTGCAACTGTTTCTTTGTTGTACAGTATTTGCGTGTGGGATCTGTAAGCATATAACTAGCATATGTGATTACACATTCCACTCTTTCCTGCACTGGAGTCTCTGTGTAATAAAAACTCACAGTCTTAGTGTGGATGGGCTAATAATGGAGTATCCACTAAAGTTAGCTTTAGGAATTGGAATTCAGGGTCACATTCCTTGCTTCATCCAAAGTACACGCTCACTTTCATGAAAGCTGACACTGGTGCAGCTATCTTAAAACTTTTGATAACAACTTGTCAGTGATATGGTGCAAAATCACTCAGCGGGATCTTGCTTTTGTATCCTCAAAGGCACACATCAAGTTTCACCCAGCCCTTCAGAGCTGAGCTGATTACTGAACTCTTTGTTGCGAATTGTCTACTGTGATTCCCTCCTCTAAGCTAGGGGCCAAATCTGAGTTTGGTTTTACCACTTGAACAGACGACTAACCACAAAAAGTACCTCTTAATGTTGGTCTTTGTACCACTGTTGGACCATCATTAGGTACTAATGTTTCTGTTGACCCTGCTATCAAAATATGTATAGCCATGCAGGCCACCCAACATCAGCCGAGCCATCAACGGTATCCAACAACCCTACCTATGCTCTTTTATTGTTAGGTTGGATATGGTCAATGCATCTACCAATGCCTCACTAACCCATAAGCGAAACAGGTAATATCATTCCTCTCATCCAGGAAGCATCTGAGTGGAGATGCTCTCAGTAACTCAGCATATGCCCCAAGGAAGACCTGGATAGCCCTGCCCATTCACTGGAAACTAGTGTGATTGTACTGCGTTATCAATCCAGTTCACACTTCCCATGGATATAGCCCAATATGGTGAAGGCACTTAAGCAAGACTATCTATCTGCAGAACTGCCATGATAGCTGTTGCCACAAGCTACTTCCTTTTCATCAGTCAGCCTTATTTTACCACTTTAAACCTGATTGTTAATTATACTGCTTCGGTGAGGTTGAGGATGCCCTTCACACATAGGTTTACCAAGTGGGTTCATTGGGATTCTCTCTATGAACTTATCAACTATAATATCATCCTTATCTGTGGATGCCATTACCAGGTATGCCTACCCATGTAGTCACTTCAGACTGTCTACATAGATGGCCAGTCCCTCAGAGTTAATCCTCTTCTGAGCCTTGAACTCAGCCTTATTAATTTTCTGATTCTCCACTGCATTGAATTGTCGATGTAGCTCAAACATGATTGTCTTCCAGTGTTCTTGTGTTCAATAGCATCAAAAGCTGGACTGTTTAATTTAATAATCAGGCTTTGCACAGCCAGTTACTTGCCTGAAATTATTTAGGAACCAGCCTAAATCCTCTTTCACCACACCTCTGTACATCAAGAGCATGATCTACTTGGCTTTATTAACAGGGACCTTTGAAGCTTGCGAAATTTCTCCCTTTCAGGATCTTGACTAATAACGGGTGGAAGTGCCACTGATGTTTTCAGTCTAGATGAAAGCTCAAAGATCCTAACACCCAAACAGGCAGTTGATCATTATCCAAAAGTGATGGGGTACAAGCTACTCAAAGCATTTCGTCATACAACCCAGGTATCATGAGTCATTGTCAAGGTCCTGGGAAATCTTTCATTCTTGAAAGGTGCATCACCCATGATTCACGGTTTTTACCCATGGGTGACCATTTTCTCACCTGCTGTAAAAACTAGTCTGACTGGCAGATATCATCTATCAGTGGCATGTCCAGCCTTTCTCAATTGGTTATCGGTTGTCTGGACCAGAGTTGGGCCATGTGTGATCTGACTGTACATAGTTTAGGATTATTGAAGGAACCTCTCCACAATACCTTGGAGTTACCAGGGGTTATTGTACTTCATCAACGCTAATATATCCACACTTCCCTTCCACTGAGATTGATTCAATAGTCTGGATGCTCCACAAATAAACAAATTCCGCTGGCTCTGCTGTTGCAAGCTGACTATTGTCATTAACCTTTGCAACATGGGCGTCAGTCCTATATCCAAGAGAGAGCTTCTCCTAAACTCAACACTTCTTTCCTCCAGTAGCAACCCCCCTCTCTTGGTCATAAGTACTTCTACATCCAAAATAAGCCATTCTTTTAGGAAAAGTATTTCTTTAAACTTTTAACCACAGAGAAAAAGCTAGGGCTAGTATACACATTGGAAAACTCTGCAATAATCCTTTGTTCATGGAACTAAAATTCCTCCTTCCTATCTACTTGTAGTATTCTCAGGTGCAACTTATTTCTTCACAAGTATTAGATACTATATAGGTTCAATTTAACAGAAAACCAGAGGAATAATCTGTATTTCAAAATTTGACTGAGTTTTCTTGTGTGAAAAAAAAAGACTGGACAAGTTTGACAGAAAGTTAACATAATCTTTATTTAAATCAAACAAAAAGTGCAATGTGTGTAATTGTGCAAGCAAGTAAACAATTGCTAGTACACGATTGTGGTGTAGCTTAATTAATTAATTAAATTGTCAACTTTCCATTTCTCGAGATGAATCTCTAGTAAACTAGTAATGATCTAAAACCAGATGGAACTAAGAAAGAATAAATGCTTTGATCTTGCAAGAAAGCTTGTATTATTTCACCTGCAAAGGCTTTACCATATGACTGTTGTTTTCTCACAGCATTCACCAGTTGTGAAAAACAGACACCATTCCTTCAGCCAGCAAATGACATTGAAATCATTGACCCTTCCAGTACTTAAATAAGGTATACTGCAATATTCCATAAAGCAGAGTAGACACTATCTGCTATAGAAAACAAAGAAACAAAAGAACTAGAACAAAGGAAGCTCCAGTAGTTTTCTGGAACACGTGTTTATGCTAAAACTGCATATAAACTAAATAAATGAAAAACTTTAAAGATTCCTATATTACTAAAGGATGTAGAAAATATATGATATGCCTCAATATAACATATCTACAGAATGTCTCAAGCTACAATAATCCTGTTTGATATTGAGTACATGTGATGTTCTTAGTGACTAATCCAGTCCAGCGAGTAAAAAAAGGTGATAGGAACGTAATGATTTCCTTCAAACTTTCCTTACTAATCACAAGTACATAAATTTGGAAAAAAATGCATTTTAGCTGAAGAGTAAAAATGTATGACAAACTTTCTCATCACAGAAGAGCTCATTCTACCTTCTATAAGTGTTAGGGCTCGAATTAACACATTAATGATATTGATAGGAGCATAAGTGGTAACATAGCAAAATTTGCTGATGACATTAAATTCTTTGGTATTTCCAGATGTATTTCCAGGATGTGGATGTACTACAGAATGACATCGTTCAATTGGTAAGTTGTACAAACATATAACAAATCATCTTTGTTTATATCAATATGCAAGGTAATACATTTGAGTTATCACAATTTGGATCACACGTTGAACATATACGGGAAGCCACTCAAAAACGTAACTGAAAAAAATGTTCTTGGCACAATCATGGATAAATCATTCAAGCCATGGAGGTAATTATCTTGTACAAGTTATAAGGCTAATAGAATTTTTGGGCTATATTTATAGACACAGTGGTGGGACAGCGGTAAGTCTTCAGATTTACAACACTAAAATCATGGGTTCGATTCCTCTCTGTGGAAACAGCAGATAGCCCGATGTGGCTTTGCTATAAGAAAACGAGCAGAAAAACTCCATACAAATCACTAGTTGTGATACTGTGCAGCCTTTACCTTCTTATCTAAGTAAGGGTATTTAATCATTGAAGCGAATTTAGAGTAGGACAACTAGAATGATTCCAGGAGTTACAATTGTTATTTATAAGGATAGGTTAATGTCTCTTAACTTATTTTCTCATGAGAAAAGAAGAGTAGGAAGTGATTTTTAGTGAAATATATAATATTGTTCGGGGGATCGATAAGCTAAATGCCTCTGGTTTCTTTGTACTGTAGTTTTTGAAAACAATAGGACAAAGGGAAACAAGCTTAAGATTTATAAAAGACAGTCTAGGCTCCAGTTAAGACACTTTTATTTTTCTTACGGGGTGACTGGCTTACGGAAGTAATTTGTTACGACAGCGGAAGTCGCGTGACGCTGGGAGCATGCGCGCTGAAGTTTCTCGAAGAATAATGAATTATGGAGTAACCCCGCAAATGTCCGAGTGTTTGCTAGACGCCCTCTTTTTCAGTATATAAGCCTGGCGAGAAAAACTAGCGGGATCGGAGATATGGATAATTGAGTCAAGCGAACAATAGGAACTGTAAGTAAAGTGTGTGAATCACTGTGATTTATAGTGTGTGTGTTATAAAAGTAGTTAAGTTTAACGTATTGATTGGAAATTCTGTGTATTACAAAGTTTGTGTCAGAAAGAATAAACTGGTTTTAATCAAGAAAGGACTTGTATCGCTGAAGTTCCTCGGAAAGAATTTCTACCGGAAATTATCAAACAAGCAGACAGCAACAAATTGTCATCAGCAGTAGAATGGGTTTAAATTTTTACTTTTCTCAAAGGTGGACGTGCAAGGACAACCTTAAAGGACCAAATGCTTCTTTGTTGTACGTATTTTATATTTTGTTCATAGATGGCATGGGCTTCACTTTTGGTCCTGATAAAGAAGAGACAACTAACTCTTCGATAACACTCGAGCTTTAGGGTCGGTTTTTATACTTTTACAAGTTTTGGTTTATAACTAAACATATAACTTGATAAAAGAAAAATGTTGTTCATTATATAGGTAATTAAGAAGCTAATATAGATTGCCATAGTATTTCTTTTCTTTTTAATTTTCTCATTTGAAGCAATATTATCAAAAGAATGGCCAGTATGACATCTTCAAATTTTCAGCATACAAGCGTATCATGTTGATACAAATATTTATTACAGATATTCCCACTAGAGTCCACTACCATGCAGCAGTTTGCTGTGCTTCTCCATTTCTGTTCATGACGTAAACTATAAATCAGTGACCACTAACGTCCATTAGGGTGATATTTGTTTGATGTTGAATTAGGTTGTGAAAGAAAAATACTGAACTAAAATGTCTTACGCATATCTCTTTAAGTATATAATTATTGGAGATACAGGTGTGTATTTGTTTTGATTTTTTTAGGGCATTTGCAATTTCGTATTTGTAAAAAGGTTATTTTAGCAGAGGATAATGATAAATCAGTTATCATATGACTCTGTGTGAGTTACTGAGTGTGATATACATATAATTATTATGTCTAATAACGTAGACCTAACCCTAGTTTACCAGATTTAACTGTAAGTGGCTATGTTGCATTTTTTGTTGGAAGGCAAGAAGATATTGCGACAGGGCTGACATAGCTTTCACTTGATAATCAGTGATATTGATAAAGCGCTAGTCAGTGGCCAATATTCCACCAAATGCCCTTTAATATAATTCAAATGTGAGGTAATATATTCTTAATCTTAGCATCTTAATCAAATATCAAAACATTTGAAGGGTACATATTGAACAGGAATGCAAGTTATTACATTTACACGTTTTAGTAGGCTTGCCATATTTAATAATTATAATGATATATTTGAAGAAGATAGTCACAAAAGTTCATAGTAGTTTCAACAGAGCACTTAGTAATTGATTTAATGAAAAACAGTTTCTCCATATACTGACTACATGGTCTACATCTGAATAATAACTGTAGCCTAAAACAGAGGGTTGCGTGGGTTATATTAGAATGATTTTGAATTTGCAAGTCAAGTGAAAAACCATAGATGATATAAATATTGTGCTGGAACAGAATGTATCAGAACTACATCTCGACAGTGGTATTTAGTAGGTAATGTAATGTCATCCAAGATTGATCATTTTTCAAAAGTCATGTAACAGCTCTTTTTGGGCACAAATTATTCACACTTCAGAGTATAAATATGTATTCAGGTTGGAGAGTTAGAATTTCCAAGGCAGGGATATCATCTTACTTAATGACATTGGGAAACAAAAGAATATGGATCAACTTGGGAAATTAAGACCATCCAGGAATAGACTTGTAACAAATCATATCATTGCTGTTGTAAGCAAAGTGTGGTATTTTGTAATAAGTGAGACTCAACAAACACAAAAGTCAGGAGCAAAACCAATTCATGTGCCCCAAGCAACATTACACAACATAATCAAGAAAGATATCCATCTGATAAAATTAACACAAGTTATGTGTACACAGGCTGCTTCCACAACATATCTGTTCAGCTATCACATACCTCGAGCAGCTGAAGAGTGAAACAAGTATTCATACTCTTTCACATGAAGACATACTGGCTAATCTATAGAATGCAATTGTTATGGATTTTATGTGACCTTATCATTAAAATGGGGAACTGTCATCCTGGTATGATACATGGTTAATGGAAAGGAATCATGGAAGAGTGGTGTGCTTATGATGTGATTTCTTTAGTGTAGAGCCAGTTTCAAGAGAAACTGCTGCAGGGCCATTGTTAAGATCTATAGCTGTCAGGTAGAGCATGACCAGGTATGGACTGTTGAGGCTCTTAAGATAATTTTGATACAACATACTTAGATTCTGTAGTAACCAGTACATGCATTAACACTCAATATAATAACCATTATTGACCATGACATCAGTACCATTCTAGTGTTGTAATTATTAACTAGCAAGCCATTTTTAAGTGAGAAACAGCTAAATTTAGCTACATGTTATATATTTTGAGGTTAACTACTTAATTGTATTATAAATTTGGGAATGGAAATAATGAATGAACTTCATCCAAGACACTATAACAATTTATAAATATAATTCTTTTTGCCAAGTGTCAAAATAAAAACACTTTTACTTATTCTTCTTAATAGTATAAATATATACTGTGTTGTTTTGGGGCTTAGGATTCTTCTACAGTAAGTGTCTGTGACTTGTTAGCAATAAATTCAACGATGAATGAATGGCATGCACTTCACATGTTTTTAAATATATATTCACAACAAGTTAAACATATGTGCAACAAAGTCTTCACACTATAGAGATTATAGGCATATCATAAGCACTATATGTATAGTTCTCTTCTTCTTGTTAATATTCCACTTAGGACTATTAAGTTACTTTAGAATTTCAGTTGACAAGCTGAACTATCTTCTCTATTACTATCACACTAGTATTCTGTGTGTAATTCCCTTACAGTTGTGCTGCGAGTTACCATAATTGTTTGGTCTTTTTTTCTTCTGAAGATCCTCTGTTTCTTTTGTCAAAGTGCACTCAGGCTGATTCAATTACTTTAGAACCACACTTTGGAATAAATTCTTCTTCTCATCTCCTTTCCACTGTTAGTCTTACTCTAACATATTAAATGTTAGGCCTATGCCAATTGTTAGGCTTATCACTTCTATAATAGTTAACTTTTCCTTTTGGAACTTTACTTTCTTCAGCTATTTTCTGTCTTTTATTATATGTTTGCTGTTTCCGCTCATCTCACGATTGTCCTAACAAGGTTTTCAGTGATCTTTTTACTTTTGGATTTGGGCATCCTCTATCTCCCCCCTTACTGAATATGCCTCTTAGTCATGTGTTGTTTCAGGGGACTTGACCAGAACTTTTTCACTTTTGAGGGATTTGTTATTCAGGTATTTTATGTTCTGTACTTATCTCCTGTTTCTTATGTTCCACCCCTTCCCTTCTAGAATATTCCAATTCCACCACATCTTTTATCTGCTCAGGGTTTCCGAAGGTATATGACACATACTGCTCCTTTCTGTGGTTCCCGAGTCCATTTGTTTCTTCCATGAAATCCTCACCTCTACTGTAACCTTTTCCTATCACTATTCTGGGTTGTATTTCTCAGTTCATTTGCCTGGTGTTTTCTTCCCTTTCTCCTGATAATTGTTGTATTTTCATGTTTTCTTCCCATTAGATACGTTACCTTATCAGGTCCCTGGATGCACATTTCCATCTTCCCTTGGGAGACATCATCAGTTCTATAACTGTTTATCTGTGGTGGGTACTCTATACCTGATTTACCATTCCAGATGCTGCCAGGTGTTGCTTGATTGACTCCTTCCAATGTCTTCTATGCATTGATATAAAATGTAGAAAAAAAACCACATAAAATAACATGTCGCAAGGTTATTTTCCACCCACTGTTGAGATGGGGTGTTCTGCTGGACTACTTGTAGATGTATGTCATGGTCTTTTTACTTCATAAATATGTTTGTCCCAGACCATACGCTCATGGACTAACATGAGTAAAGCAGACAGGGATTGTTGTCAGTCTTTGATGATCCATGGTGTTTGACACTTGTCCTACCGCAGACCTGATGTATAATTCCAGATGCTGTAAGGTGGTGGATGATGCACTCCGTCAATGTGATTGCTCTGCTTTTCAATATAAGATATTATGGTCACCCATTGCACTGTCTCTGGTACTGTGATCCTCTAGGCTCTTCAGGGCTTTATTTCCCTCCTCCTTCTAGTGAAGTATGGGAGTCCTTGCCACTTGGCAGTTCCTTGCTGTTTGGGTGCTAAACCATGGAGACATGTCCTCCTGACTGTGCATAACACCACTCAGAGAGGATGGCAGTGGCATTCTGTGGGTGTCAGTGGTGTAACTCCCTTCCTAATGCAGTCCTGGCTCTTGATGCCCCTGGCCAAAATGCAAAAGAAAATTCCAGTACTAGATAATCTTGAGGGTTTCCATGAGGTTGTTTTTTGTGGTATATTCAATAGCAAAGCTGCTCCCTAGTTGCTACGTAAGCTCAAGCCTTGACCAACTGACTTTTTCTCATTCTTGAAACAACGGCTTTGTTTTACACATAAAAAAATATTTTACTCAATTTAAAGCATTTAAATCCTATCATGGCAGCTTTTGTGGAATTTTATATTTTCTTGGTGGATTTTGTTCAATAGAGAATGTTCATTTTTGTTGTAATGGATTTATTTTGAAAAAAAATGGTGGTGTCCTGATTAATGCACTTACAGTAGCATTTCATTTTTTTACATGGAGTTGATTTTCTTATTTCAAGGACTGAATTTTGCATTACTGCAAATAGACACTGATGTTAATGCAGTATCCATTATGTAGGCAAACTGTCTAATGAGCATATAGCTAAAAGTCAAGACAACCATAAACAAAAGGAATGAGACATGCAGCAATGAACAAAAATCTTGAATATAAGACCTTGATCAGATACCTTATACACAGGCAGCAAAATTCAGGTAGCACTTGCTACCTCTGCCTGGGTCTTGTTTTTTATTGCAAATGGTGGTGGCCACAAATGCTCAATTAACTGCTCACTGGCAAATAATTTGTTTAACATTCTTCACAAGTATACAGTATATCAATCTCAAAGTGATATCTTCTTGTCTGGCTGACATTTTGTGAACATCTGCCTGCTAAAGACCAAAAAAACACCTGCATTGGGTGGGAAAGTGTTAGTTTCCAACCCTGACAAATTTTAATTTATATAATTCAGGGCAAAAATCTATGGTTACCTTTGCTTTTGAGGCTGTTGTCCGTCTGTTATTTGGTTGTCATTGTGTGAACTCTGGCAGGACAAAATGTGGTTAATGTCTATATATGATGGTTATATATAATATTCACAAAGGCTATGCCATATATGGAGGCCAAACTGTCAAGAATGTACTTTGATAAATCACGCTGAATTAAGATTAACAGTAGAGCTGGGAATTTAGTGATATTTATAATTAATTCATTGATGGCCCCATTAATTGATCCCATTTGATGAATTAATTAGTAGTGTTCCTCAAATTATGGTAAATACAAGCAAAAAAGAAAAATAAGTTGGCAGCAGATCTAGCCAGATATTGCCTTCCCTTTAGTTAGCAGTTAAAAGGGATGGGGAAAAATAAATAAAAAAGTTGGAGGCAGGTACTGCAGATCTGTAGCATTTCCTCTAACAGCAGTCCAAATTAATGACAGTGGCAGATAACCATATTAGCTTTTCTATAACAAAGACAGAGTGAGAAAGCTTTGTGGCAGTGGGAATTGAACCTGAGACCCTCAGATTATGAGCTCACCTGCAACTCGCCAAAACTGAGCAAACTTGAGGTACAAAAACTTTCAGTTAATTTATTAGTTTACATGACACTGCTTAAGGGTAATCAGTTCAATTGTCCAGTTCTAATTAACAGTCTAGTAAATAATAAAATACATTGGTGTGAATTTCATAATTTATCCATATATATATATATATTGTACAGATTTGGAGTGATTTGTTTGGGTTGGATATTTATGTAATTCCAACAAACCCTTACAACCACTGATTGACCGGAAAAACTTGTCCCTTAACATGAAGCTTGTGCATCACGAGACATATTCTGGAATCTCCTGGCATTTGTCCTAATCCAGTGTTCTCTGTGCTATTTATTGGCATTTGACTTCTAGGTCTGAATGCATATTTTTTGCGTGTGATAGTTTAGATATTATATAGATATATCTTACATAAGGGCAAACACTCTTTGGTTGTTCCAGATCTGTCCATAATGTCACCTTCCTAAAAATGAAACTTTGTATATATTACATAAATGATTGGTCTGTAATGTAATCTGCTTAAACGTTACCAAATTCAGAAAGACAAATCACTTGCACATGTTCTTCTATATTCTTTTAAATTTCTCTTAAAGCTGTTCAAGGTTTAACAACTTTGTCTGAAGGGCAAAGGTATTAGTGCTGTCCTTTTTTTTTTTTCTAGATTTTTTTAGGAAAAAATGTACAGTGGTACGGACTTTACAAAATATTTTGAAGTTATAAAATATTGGTAAATAGTGAATATGTTTAAAGCACAAAACATTTATTCCATTTCACTTTAAATTGTGACTATGTCAATTTAAAAAACACATTATGGTATTTTTAGGGGTTGAGTGAGTTCTGTGTTAGCCATTGATAAATCTGTGACCAGTGAAACTTTAAGGGCGCTTAACAGACACACAATTTTCTTCATATCTTTGATGAAACAAACTGCAGAAACTTAAAAGACTATTTTTATTATATGTTACTGATTAATCTTTTTAATATTAGAAATTTTCAGGCATATGGTGGCTGCAATTTTCTTGTTTACATCTGGAAATACTATAGATATATCATTGCATGTAGCTCATTACAACAGCCTCTTAGGCATTTGAAACTCAAACATACACAAAGAGTACAGTTAGATTCTGAATTATTTTATAATCTCATACATTAACATAAGACTATTTGATCAGTATTAAAAAAATAATTGGATGAACAGTGCTTAAATTTATACAGAGAATGCCTGAATTAATGTTATCATGATCCTTCCATTGTTTTCTCATTAACCTGGACAACTAGTTTCAGAAAATTAAATGTTTGAATAACATAACAGCAAATAATAAGCATAGATTGCTCAAGGCCATGTAAATTAATGATCACAGTATGGTGGATGGAAAACTTGAGAAACTAATCACATTTAGCTGACAGATTGTGTTCTCCATGTTAAGGAAACATCTTCAAAAGAAACTAGTAAATAGTATTGTAATCTTAAGTTCTTAGATATAGCCATTTACAATGTGTGTTACATTCACAAAGTGTTGTTCTCAGTGGCATAGCCATGATTGACAATTTCTATAGACAAGAAATCCCATGAGTAGATTCATACTTAGTGACTTACTACTGTACCAGGTTCTCAAAAAAAAAAGCAAGAGGCCTGGTCATAATATAATTATAAATTATTTTAAATAATTTACTAGTTACATATTGGCATGTAACAACTATAAAACAATGTAAATATGATTGCTGCCACAAGTGAGTGAAGAAATTTGTATATTTTAAAACTTTCTCTGGTCAGTTTTACTGTTGATAAACATAAAATTATTGTGCAACACTTAATTGCTGGAACTATACCACGGGAAAGTGCTCTTACTTTGTGGAAAGTGAAAAAAAAAATTCCCATCACCTGTAGCAAAATACTTAAAGGTATTATGTATTTAACGTACCTTGTGAACCAGTATTTTGATAGTGATTTACTATTACTCATGCAATTCCAGATTGAATATTATTTGTTCCAGCATAAACAAACCATGCTATATTTGTTTTATTTTACCCAGGTTAATAAAACAAATACATACATATATATATAAATCCATGGGATATTTAATTAAATCAAGTTATGCTTTGTAGAACCAAAAAATACCAACACCAACAAAGGATTGTAACCAGTCAATTTAGTAGACTACATTAACTATAAAGGAAAATCAACTATTAAAGGTCAGCAGCTTGATACTGTGTGAAAACTTTTCAAGTTTCTTTTCTTTGTGGAGAACAAATTAACATGGGTCAAAACTGTTTAAAACGGACTAATATTATGCATTATTACAATTATTGCTCATTATGATTTGACATCTTACAAGATAAATTTCTAAGCAAAATTTATTTTTTCTGATGAAAAACACTGGTACTGCTACTAAACAATGAAGTAATAACACATTGAGTTTATAAATATTTTAGGTCTTTAGTGTATTATGACTGTAAATACCTACAATGTATAATGTTCATTTCTTTTTTTTATGCTATACATGTGAGGTACTGGGTCTTCTATTTTGAAGTCAATGATACTGTCATAGTCAAGTGAGTTAGACAGTTCCCTTTCAGGTGATAACAGTGAAAGCATATTGATGCTCCTAGTGCTGTCTTAGTTCTGTTCTCAGTAGGAAGTACTTCTAATGGTCAACTTGGCATTGGCAGCATAATCAATAACTTTAAACATTTGTGAACTTGATAAGAATATCCATAATGTAATAATCTAGAACTACCATAAGCATGTGGTTGTTTTTTCTCTGGCAGTTTTATGTGTCACATACTGAACAGATAGTTAGGTTCTGCTTCATACAAGTTAATAGTGTATATGGCATATGTAGCTTGCAAACTGCTCTTTTTGCATAAGGTCTCAAGTGTTGATAAACATACAGCAGTGTGGTTCGTATGAGACTACAGGTGTTCTGTTGAAAGTTATTATTCAATTCACAAATTTGACAGTCAAATCTGTTTTCACATCATTCTGAATTTATCATCAGAAAATGCACTAGATGCCTTTCCCGAAGCTGACAAAACTAATGAATTGCCCAGCTTTGTAGTATTTTTTTATTAAATAAAACATGCCTGTGTTCAGAACTGTATTATTGCATTGCTCTGGAAGTTTGTCAAACTATCTTTTAGTTAATTATTTTAAATGTGTTAACTTCTGAAACACTGAATAAAACATTAACGAAACTTACATTTAAAAAAATATCAACAATAAATCTTACTTTCACTTCAGTTACAATTCCACCCTGTGTATACCCTTTTATCACTGCCATTACATGTGTACTCTAGTGACATATACAGTTGTCTGTATCAGTAACTGTAAAAATGCTGTTCAGCTGACCAGTTAAATTATCAGATAATGTTGAATGATGAACAAAACATCAGCAAATTTAAACAATTCTACCTTAAGATGCTTCAGTCTTTGTGCTAGCTGTTGTTAAATCTTAATGTATTGTTTACAAATTGAATATAAATATATCTTTTTCTCTTCTTCTTTACTTTTAATTCTAGTAAAACATTATCTGCACCTTATTTCTAAACATTATATAAAAAAGACATCTTGCAAATAGAGTTGGCCATTGAATTAATTAATTGATTGCTTATGAGCAGCAATTACATTGATTAATATCACTTAAACTAGTAGGTTAATTGAAATCATAATTGAATTAATTCAAATTAGTGTTTCTGATTACACAGGCCTGCAAATTTAAACTTCATAAAAGTTTTGGTTTTGATAAGGGATTTTCCATTATTCAGCTATGAAAATTTCAGAAATGATGTATTCATTTTTTTCTATCACTTACGATGTTTTACAAATCGGAAAGAAAAACCTATTACTTAGATTAAATTATTATTTCATTTACCACAATGAACTATTTTTATTATTATGTTTGTTAAAAAAACTACAACCAAACTGAAGAAAAGGGAAGAACATTGATGTCAAATGAATATGCATCTTCAGTCATCCTGATTTTTTTGTGAAATCTAAGTCTTTTAGTTTCAAAACTACGTGTTATGGTCTTTCTTTTATGTATTGCATCTGGAGCATTTCATTTCAATAACCAGCAGTAATAAACCACCATGCTGATGTTCCACCTTCCCTGATACCTCTTCTCCATTTCCCTGATGTCTTGATGTTACCTTTCTTCTTGTTCTTTGCTGGCGGCACCGAGATTTTCAGGGAAATAATCAATATGTGAGTGTAAGGCTCATATTACAACCCAAGTCTTTGAATTTATCGAGCATGTTATTGACAATATTTTTGTAATTTGGGTCCTTGTTGTTTCCTAAAAATTTGTCAATAACATGTTTAAAAGCAAT
Organism: Limulus polyphemus; assembly: GCF_000517525.1. Taxonomy (NCBI): domain Eukaryota; kingdom Metazoa; phylum Arthropoda; class Merostomata; order Xiphosura; family Limulidae; genus Limulus; species Limulus polyphemus. The sequence continues at coordinate 33,684 of NW_013666883.1, read as the reverse complement.
CCACGCTTCTTTTTCAACTTTCCTCATTGTCCTTTCGAACTGTTCATCCAAAGTAAATTTCCTAATCTGAGGCCCAACAAAAATCATTTTTCTAGTTTTTCTTCTGAAGAAGTTGGGAATTGCCCACATCATTACTTGAAACAATTGCTATCTGTGGCTAAGGCCTTTACAAACTGCCTCATCAAGCCCAGTTTTATGTGAAATGGAAGTAATAGGACTTTCTTTGTGGTAATGTTTTGCCTTTGTTTCTTGACAACAAACTTACCACAAATATAAAAGAATATGTTTGGGTCATTTACACAACCTCTTGTTACCATAATGATGAATAATTAATATTGAAAAGAAAGAAATGTCAAAGTGCATGCACAAACCAATACTATCCAGAAATATCAGGTCATGTGACCTTTTAACTGTTTATATACTAGCGGTGTTTTTCTCATGGGTTCTAGAATGATTGATAAGCCTCACGTCGTGATTGGTCTAGAGAAATTTATAGCCAGTGGTTGTCAACATTTTAAGCAAAACAAAATATGACCCAATTTCAGTGAAAATGGTTCACTTATGTAAAAGTACAAATGACATTTTTGTGAAAAAAGTAATCAACTAATCCAAATTAGGGTTTTCATTATTGATTATTTTTTATTATTCCAGTATCTAAGTGATTGAAATATTGTCACCAAACTTGCTCACTCTGTTTTTGTTACGGCAAAGCTACTAAGGCTATCTACCATATCCCTGATGTTTAACTGCTGACTGCAACACTACTTACCACTAACATTTTTCTTGTTAATGAACTGTTCATTAGAGGAAAGGCAACTGTCTTGTAGCATCAACTGCCAATGTTTTATTTATTATTATTTTTGTTTTTTTTTATACTTCTTGAATTGTTGATTAACAGTTGTAGATTAACCTTAATATTTCAACAGATATGTACACAATTCTAGAATGCTCAAATTAATCAAAATAATTTTTTAACACCAGGTAAATCCTTTGAAGCTTACAAATGTTTATGTTCCTGAACTTTATTAATAAAGTAAAATAATATAACTTTCTGAAGTAGCAAGAACAATGTACTCTAGTAACTTACACTGTATAAAAAACTATATTTAGTAGAATTATCTTATGTTATGAAACTTTGAAATAGAAAACAAAATACTAGGTATAACACATTTTTTCATTATTATTGGTGTTTATAATGTGAGACTAATTTAAGCATTGATTTCGCATGTTACCAAGTAATAATACAGCATATTGACATCATAAACCTATTATATCCAATAGGATAGGTTATAGCAGAAATAACAGCTGTTTAGGCTATTGCTTATATGATCCTATAAAATTATGTATGTAACGTAGATACTGTAAGTCTACATGTTCATAGGCTCTAATGTACCATATGTGTGGTATTGAATGTCCATTATAGTATGCTCATAAGATATTGTATGCATTTTTTAATAAGGGCATATTTTATGATTTTGTCCAAATTTCTTCAAATGAGTTAAGTTTCTATAGGGCTCAAATTGCACTAGAAGATCACAAATTCTATACTGTTTATGAAATACGAAATGAAAATATACTAACTCCTTAAAGTCACATTTATTGTTCATGATAACAGAAAATGTTACACAATATTATATATAATTATTATTTTCTTGTTTGTAGGTGTGGGAAAATCCTGCCTTCTTCTCCAGTTTACAGATAAGAGATTTCAACCTGTTCATGATTTAACTATTGGCGAGTATCTTATTTTTCTTAAAGAATACCATATCTAACGAGTACATAATAGTATATAATAGTCTAAAATTGAGTAATAGTAAAGTACCTTTACTCATTAATACCCATTTGGGTAATTTTAAGTGATCAGTATCTTGCAGAAGAAAAAGAAGATAATTAATATATTGTAAAACAAAAAGTCCTTTTTAGAATGTTTGATTAGCATTAAGTAGTGAAGACTTCCTTCTTGTATGTGACACTAAATATATGAATATTAGGCAAGGAATGAAATAAATATATTGCACTGAAATAATTTTTTGTTGTTCCTGTGTTTATGTCAGTGTGCTTTTTAAACTTTTTTGTTGATGTTATTTAGGCAAAGAGTCAGTGATCAGTAACTTTAAAATGTTCTCAAAACTTACTTTCAGGTGTGGAATTTGGAGCCAGGATGATCACCATTGATGGAAAGCAGATTAAGTTACAGATCTGGGACACTGTAACTATGAATTTTTTTCTTTTTTAGATTAATTTTTTCTGTACAGAAATGAAATGATGGATATTTGTTTTCCAGTATCTTCTCACAAGTCATGTAAGTTAGCTATATATTGTGAAAAAACTTAATGTTTTCAAAAAAAAGTTGCAGTATTGAAAGAGAATCAGGACTCGGTTAAAAAAATCTCACTCTATTTAAAGAGAATCAGGACTCGGTTAAAAAAATCTCACTCTATTTAAAGAGAATCAGGACTCGGTTAAAAAAATCTCACTCTATTGAAAGAGAATCAGGACTCGGTTAAAAAAATCTCACTCTATTTAAAGAGAATCAGGACTTGGTTAAAAAAATCTCACTCAATCTAGATATCTTGAACAACTCAAGCACCAAATTGACATTAGAGTACCATATTAACCCTAAGTGCACTAATGGAACTCAAAGTGTACAACCCATGACATTTGACAGAGTGCCATTTAACCTGGTATTATGTGTTTGATATCAGAGTTATCAACTATTCTATTTACCCAACACTGCTAATTTGGTGACAGTTTATGGAAGAGAAAATATCAAATACAGTATACAGGAATACTGAGAAAAATGATAGATGTGAATTTTGGCAGTTCTGGAGGTTATATAAATACAGTATGCAAACTGTATGATGGATAAAAGTATCTTTATTCTTCACATGAACATCACCTTGCATGTCAGAGTCTGAATCAGGTTAATGTCCATTCACAGACATATTTTGAGTACAAATATATTTGTAACTCATCTGATTGTTTGTTTACAACAGACTTGTACATTGTACTAAAAGCTTGCCACATTTTACATAGTTAAATATAGTAAATTTGGAATTGCAATATGAAGTTGGACCAATGGACAGAGTCTGTCCAATTAGGTTAAATATTCTTTGACCAGTTTCTCATCTTAACCAGCAAGTAATTACTGAAAGAACTTTAAAGTCAAATTCACTTATTATTAGATATATGGAAGTAGAACTATGTAAAGAATATCTTTGTAGGGAATTAAGTTCTATGACAAGGGTTAGGGGGCTAACAACCCTTAATTGAATGAAAGAAGGTATGGCTTTGGAACCATTGTATGATTTATACAGTTGAAAATAGTTGAATGTTCAAAAAATGTAATATGTCAAATTTTTAGTGATTGATATTAAATGAGAAGGTTAGGAAAAGTGTTTTATTCTTACTAAAAGGCAATGTCAGACTATGGGCAGTGCAAATGAGTAAGTTAAAATTAAGTGCAATATTCCTATACATATTTTAGATTATTCATATAAGAAATTATTAATACTCTCAAAAAGAGTTTTTCATATGGTTAAAAATGTATTTGATTATGTAGCGTTTTATTGTGTGGCATACTTTCTTGATGCTGTAGTTGTGTATGGTAACCAAGTTATGCTGTGCTTAGGAATTATTATAGTAGATGTACGTATTGGTTGTTATTGTAATTAGAAATGAGTGGTTGAATGTTTTTTGCAACTAATTTTCTGTTCTTAAGTTTTGATTCTTATGGTTTTCTGTGATTAAAAACAAAGCTGGATAAATATGTGTAATTCTTAAATGTTATACATATGGTTATATTCTGATAAAGTTTCAGTTGAAGAATGAATGATAAACAATATAAGTTATTTATAAGATTGTTGTAAAGCTGTTTGTAAACTTTCAGGCTGGTCAGGAAGCATTCCGATCCATTACTCGTTCATACTACAGGGGTGCAGCAGGTGCTCTACTTGTGTATGACATTACAAGGTAGGAAAAAACTCTGCTCTTTGATACAAAATATAGATGGTTAAGGGAGGGTCTGTCTAAAATTTACCTTTGGGTATAATAAAGAGATTTAAGTTTAAGTTAGTAAAATGTGTGATGATGGTAAATGTTTTGGTTGTTCATTTTTCCAGATAACCTATTTAGTTTGAGTCTCACTTCACATTATATTTTTTTTTCTACAACTCTGAACTTTCAGAATAATGCAACTAACTCTTTCAAGAACATGTTAAGGACAGTTGATTTTTAAAGTAAACCTATTAAAGGATATTCAGTTTTTGTTGCACGTACACCTTATAAAACTAATTGTGATAATTGTTATTTATGTAATCCTTTTCAGGTAATACATTTTATGTTGTTAGTAGTTAGAGCTGGGTGATTAGAGATAATTTCTAATCCATTAATGGATGCCCCATTAATTGATTACATTTGATTAATTGATTAATACAGAGTTCCTCAAACCATGGTACATATACAAGAAAAACAAAGGTGGTGGTAGGTGCTGTCAGACAGTTGCCTTCACTCTAATCCATGGGTGGGAAACCAAGTTTTTTTCCTGGCCATGGATGTGGCCAGTCGATCACAGAAATGTCCACACTATTAATAAAACAGAAAATGTTTGCTAAATATACTTATTTCAGGATTCTAATGACATTCAAGGTCAATTAAAAAATGCAACTCAAAAGTACAAAAAATATTTTTCAAAATTACAAATGCATGAAATTTCAATGAGAGATTTGGCATTCTTTTCTTCTGACCAGTTAAAAAAAACACAATCGATGATTCTACGAGTTGGCCACACATTTTTGCAAAATGGCCACACATGGTCATTGGCCAATGGGCTGCCTACACAGGCTCTAATCAGAAATTTAAGAAAAAAAGTTGGTGGCGAGTGCTGCTAGCATATTGAAAACTTAGTGATTGGCAGATAGCCTTAGTAACTTTATCATAAGAAAGACAGGGTGAGAAAGTTTGATGGCAATGAGAATCAAACCCTAGACCCTCAAATCAAGCATCCACCCTTAAGTATGACCAAGAAATAGAAAAAACATTATGCTAAAATTAGGGAGAGCACTTAATTGATTGTTGGAATAATTGGAAACACTGGTTTTGATTAATTCTCTTGTAACAGGTAAGTCAAAGTGCACATGTCACAACTTTTTTACAAGTTCAAAATTTAAAATTAAACTTTCAAAATTTAATTAAACTACTTTATTATGAATAAACTTAGCATCAAAATATAGCTAATAAATGAAATTTTAATATTATATAAGTTTATAGTTCTTAATTTTATAAGGAAATATTTTTTAAAATCTTCAATCTCCCCTAGAATTAGAATTGTAACATTTGTTCTCTAGGTCTTTCCCCATCAATAATTTATTTACCACCTATCTCTAAAGTACAGAATTTAATGTAAATTACTCATTATAATATAGATATTACAAAGGCAAAGTATAATTTTTATAGTCTTCAATATTAGTTGTTTATGGATTCATAAGCTAGAAGATCAGCCCCACCTGCCATATCCTTGCTAATAATTCTCTTTGATGCTGTATACTATGTCATTTATAACCAATAGAAAGGCAAAGTTTTATCCTATCAAATGACGTATAATGCTATTTTGTTTTATGTTGTTGTTTTTTTCAGAGTATTGTCAATTTTGTCTTCAGTTTGAAAGTATATCTTGTAGTTCAGTTTAAGCAACTAAGGGAATTAATTTCAGCCTTCTTGTCATTGTTAGAAAACAGTTAAATTTTAAATTATAGGACATTGTTATCTTTGTGTGGGTGTTATTATTCTTTTATTTTAGTAAATGAAAATTATTTAGTGTACTAGTATCATTATTATTATTTAAAAAAGGCTTAAGTTTTCTTGGCAACAAACAACAAGAGATCAAATGTAAGTACTATATTTGTTTTAGAAGTATTATATAAGTAACTAAATTATAAAAATTAGAAACTTGTATGATTATATAAGCTTAGATTAGGTAAGATAATGAAAAATATTAATAAAAATTCTTCATGAGGTATGCTCACAAGCAGCTTGAGCAGTAAATCATTCAATACAGTAATGTGAGCTACGTGTTTGCAAAGTGGTTTGCAACTTGTGTGGTGGGATTATTAGTTAGGAACAGTTCAAAGGGTAGTAAAGCAGTAAAATTAAATATAAACCGATGTAGACCATTATGAGCCAAAAATATTTAGGATAAACAATTATAGTTTTCTGTTGCAATATGCAATCATTCTAGAAACAAAAAAAGGTAATTCAGATTTATTTCATATTTTTTCAAATCGACCTAGTCCATATAGAATTAAGGTAGAGAAACTAACAGATAAAATATCTTTTCTATTATTGAAAAAAAAAAGTTTGATATTTATTTCGGAGGTTTATGACATTATGCAACTGATATTTGAAAATTTTCAGATGAAGTATAGTATTTTTAATCTTAGCATGAAAATCACTTTGCACTTGGAAAAGTAGACACTGACTCCATAAATTCATAGACAAATTTTTAGTAAAAGTACTTAATGAAAAAAATCTGATTTTTTTTCGTGTGTACAAAATATTGTAATGTTTACTGTAGACTTGCCATTTTTTTTTAAAATAAAGAGAACCTATTAAAATTGATAGTATGGAAACTCTGATGGTTACTCTGTGACTACAAGGTTGGTCATGTCAGTGAATCCCAAAGGTGAAAGATTTAATTATAATAATGATTGATTGATTTTTTTTACGACACTTATCAATGTAATTGCTGTTTGTACGTGATCATTATATCATTCAGCTCTATCAGTGGTAGTAGTTTGCTAAACATGCCTTTTTTTATCAAAGACAATGTGTCAGGTATATTATTTTTTTGACTGACACCTAAATGTATACATCTTTTCTCTTATGAGCTTTGTAAAACTTGTATTTTAAAAGTCTCAAAGTATAATATATAAATGTTTTTGTTTTCACCTGCTAGACAGGGCAGCATGGCCCAGTGTCTAATGCTATAGACTCATAGTTGGAGGGATGCAAGTTCAAGGCTTAATGGTGAAATGTTGCTGTGTCCTTAAGAAAGACACTTTACCCCAATTTTTTCATTATACTCTGCTGTATAATGGTTACCACAGGTAGATGAGTTTTAACCTGCAGATGACTGGCTTCCTATTGAGGGTGGATGTGTCACAATTTGTATATAATCTGGCCACTAAAACCAGAGTTCAGCACTGGCTCCTATGTGCCATCTAGGTATAGGATGGAGTTGAATTGACTTGTTTAACAACAAATGTTTACAGTAAATTAGATATAATTCTGTTATTGTTTCAGGCGAGACACTTTCAATCACCTAACTACATGGTTAGAAGATGCTCGCCAACACTCAAACTCCAACATGGTCATAATGCTCATTGGAAACAAAAAGTAAGATCCTATACTATTATAAGTTACTATAAGTTTAAAACTCATTTAGGTTTACAAGTACTATTAGGTAGAGAACATGAACTATTAATATATAACTTGATGTAGTTTATAACTGTTTTTGATTTGACATGAAATGCCAGCTTTTTGTTTTTATTGTTCTTATAGATATGGTTACTGTTTCAAACAGTTTGTTTCTTAAGCTAATGGAAAATCTCATGTAACCCCTTCTAACATGACCTGTTTCCAAATATTGAAGTTCTTCAGTTGTATGTGTTGCACTAACATTTGTATAACTTTAGTAACAATCCATGTGGTGGAATTGATTACTATAGTTTTATCTGTTTGCCAGTTGCTATTTATATAATTAAACTAATGTATAGACAAAACTGAAGGCCTACCCACTGCCTCACATGTGTCAGAATGAGAAATAGTAAAATTTTGTTTTTCACAGAAATGTAAAATTTTTCTGGAAATCATAATAATTTTAAATTGTTTTAATTGAAGAGCTCCTCACACAGTAAATAGCTGAGTGAGACAGTCTTGTTAATACTGAATTCTAGAGTCCTATAGTAAAACAACACATGAAGAAAAATAATTATAATACAATCACGGTAGCACAAATATATCTACTTTACATAAATTTGAGTTGATAGAAAATTGTGAAAAGGCTTGTTTCAGAGTACTTCTTTTCAAATACCTGCACAGCACTTCTGTCACTGACAATGTTTTTATATATATACACTATATCAGGAAAGCAGATTGTTTGCAATGACAGTTACATTATGTTAATTTTTTTATATATCACCCAACAAAAATAAGAAGAGGTGGTCAATACAATGAGTATTCTGGTATTGATACAATATATAAGAACGATAAAGAATCAATTATAATAGGCCTAGTTTTATGGTAAAAATAATGTAAACTCTTAATTTTTTCATCATATTTTTCTAAAATTGGCCATTTGAGATTCCACATTATTTCATATCAGTCTTTTGTCTTCCACAACCCACGAGATCTTTCATTTTGCTGTATCAGTACTCATCAGTTGGGCTTGACAACAAAAGATAAAAGTTTCTTCAAAACAGTTTAAATGTCAAAAGCTGGTGAAACATTGGAAATGAATTGACCTACCTTTTGTGATAAATAAAATCACATAAACTGCAGATGTTTTATTTTTGCAGTGACTTGTGACTGATGACAAAGTGATGGTAGATGGCATGTACACTATCATCCCTTAAAACATCAGGGTATCACTGATAGTTTATGTAATTTCACTGCTGATTCTTCACCTTTCAGACAACTTTTCATACATAGTTTGTTTTAGCTGTAGATGTACTTTTAACAAGTTGCTGAGGATCTTTTTATTGGACCAGAGTACCATGCCATTGATAACTTGAATGAACAAAATGAAGTAGTGTTTAATTCATCCGTTTAACATGGTATCTACAGTATTATGAGAAAAATTTCCATTTCACATATTTCATGCTTTAATAAAATTATATATGATAACAATAGTTGCATGAAGCACCTTACAAATTACATAAGCAGTAGTGTAGAAGGTGTGTAAGTGTAAGTTAGTTTCTGATTTACAGTAAAATGTATTCCTATTTAACATAAAGAGAGAGAGAAAAAGAGTCCCACTCTAACTCACAGAAATACATACTAAAACAATACAGGTTGTTGTCAGTTTGTTCAGCAGTGAAGAAACTAATCTTTGTCTTTTTTAGAATTAAATAACCTTAACAGATTTTAATACATTGACAACTTTGTTCAGGGTTGATCATCTAGCTGTGTATGCACATTCATATGCTTTTAAATAGTTTCAAACAAATGCCAGAACTTATTCAGATATGCTTAGTGTCCTTGAAATTAGTTGCATTCACACATAAATTGCATATGAATCTACGGGAATCCACCAGCTCAGTAATGATCATGTCAAAGTTTACAGCTCTCACCCATGTTCCTAATGGTAATAATGAATAGTGCGACTTTTAACTTGTTTATGATGTTGGAGCCTGTATTTTTGCCTGGTTTAATAACCTAAATGATCTTACAAGGACAGCACTGAAGGCTGGAAGATCTTTTGTTTGAAAGGGTGGCCAAAGAATAGAAATGACTTGGTAATATTTACTAACCAAGATACCCAGATGTTAGCTTAGCACTTATGTGATGTTTTAACCAGACTGCAGTTATACCTTGAGAGGAGCAGCAGTGGTATAAACAGTGTTTATTTGCATTGATGCACTTTTTATGCATAAATTTTAACATCTGGGACAGAGAAAACTTCTTTAAAATACATTCTGAGGTCTCAGACTAAAATTACCTTCATATTGACTTTTTAATTCTATTCACCATCATATAGTTTTCAATAAAATTCAGATCTTTAACCTACATTTTGTATCAGTTTGATGCTGCAACATCTATACTGTTGTATGTAGTGTTGCTGGCAGAAATGTTCTGTCAAGTTTTAGGAATTGACTTGAATGAGGAGCTGTCTATCTCTAAAACTGTGTACTACTCAATGAGAAGAATTTTGTGGTGGGAAGAGCAAGGTAAACATTATTGCAAACCATTGAAACTTAGAAAACATTCAGATGTTACAGTAGTTAGTAAGTAATAAATGAGAAAATTAAAAATCCTGCTTTTCTTGTTTTATGTAAAAATATAAAGGAATCCTATTTATCCAGTTGGTTCCTCAGGACTCGGAAACATTCAGTTGACAGTAAGAATACTGATTATCATGAAAAGCATGTTAATATTTTAGTTGTTTATCACAGGTTAATACAGACAGCGATATGAAAATAACTTTACTTCTGCGTGAAGCCATTGTAGTCACTCCTTTGTAAACTTGTGTTTGTGAAAGTAATCTTCTCTGCCTTAGAGAGATTAGAATTCATTGGAGGTGTACTTTGATCACAAATACACTTTTGCTTTTTTTTAACTCCTGAAGTGTAAAATTGTTATCTGAATCTATGAATATTTGCTTTTATTTTTCATTTTGATTCCACCTTTTTGCCATTAGAATGTCAGTTTAAAAAAATTAAGTCCAACATATCTTTCACTATGGAATGAAAAAATTTAACGTTTCACAACTTAAACTTACATGCATAGCTTAATTTTAGTTCTAAAAGTATGTAATAGTTGACTTTATAGTTATGAATAATTCTTAGAAAATATAGTTAATGTTAGAAGAAAGTATTTTTTAACTTCATTTTATCGCTAAAATTTTAAGGTTACAATTAATCCCTTATACTGGTAAGTCTTAGCTCATACATATATCAACTAAAGAAGTTCTTAGTTAACATAAAGAAAATATATCTTGTTAGTGACTTAGAATCAAGAAGAGAGGTCAAAAAAGAAGAAGGAGAAGCATTTGCCAGGGAACATGGATTAATTTTCATGGAAACATCTGCTAAAACTGCGGCTAATGTTGAAGAGGTGAAGTACAAAAAAAACACATTAGAACTGAAAAACAATCCAGTGTTACATACATAATTGTAGAATGTCAAGAAATCTAAAAACTGTCATTAGTCATATTTTAACTTATATTCCACTATTATGAGAAAGTATATGCAGAGCATTTTTAATGGCCTTATTAAAACCAATATAATCCAATTCAAAACCTCTTATAAAAAGTTTTTTTTATTTAAATCAAAGGTAAATACAGAATTTAATTCTTTTGTTGTTGTTTTTTATGGCTGTTAAAATTTATGCATGGACATTCAACAACAATCACCTGATGATGACAAAACCTTGTCGAAACGTTGTACATTTGTTGTTATGTTAAACTTATATTAAAGTTTTTCTTCATTACCCATTCAAGCCGTCTCCAGCCATTATTAGTCTCAAAGTGGGTTCCTCGTCATCGAATTTGAACAATCCTTTGTACTGGAATAAATACAAGTGTTCTTAAGCATCAAGTATTGATATGGACAACCTTAAATATTGCTTGTTTCTAATTTTTTTAATCATGTCATTTGATAATGAACTTTTAAAAGATACGTAAAAGGAATTGTTAAAATACATATGAGAAAACATAACAGCTTGTAAATCTTTACTTTTAACATGAAATATTTGTTTTTATATCTTTTTTATGTTTCTTACTGTTTAGTTTCGTATCTTATGTTTATTAATGAAGAATCACTTCTAAACCACTTTGGTAACTGTATAAGTTAGTGTCAGGTCTTGTAAGGCTGAATTCATTACAGTAGGTGTCTGTGACTTGTTGCCAATAAATCTCAACAATAAACAAATGGCAACAGAGTCTGCTTGTTTTAAGAATAATATATTAAAAACAAATCAGATGTTTATATACAAATGTTAATTATGCTGTTGGTTACCACAGTTTTAGCCAGAGCTTTAAATAATTTTCTTTTTGATTAAAGTCTACACAGGCTGGTTCAGTTACTTTAGAACACAATTGACAAGACAAAGAATTCTTCTCTTCTCTATTATTACAATACAGCCTGTGATCATTTCACCTTAAAAATCACCATATGTACTCTTTATCACTAAACTCACAATCACACAGTTTAGAACTAGAACTAAATAATGATTTTTCAACTTGTATTTATACCCTGGCAGAAGTCTAGAACTTTCCACACATTACTAGATATTCTGATGCAATAATACTCAAATCAACAAGAAACTGAGAAAGTTCTAGCAACTTGATGCAATAATCTCACTATTTTAAACAATTGAACAACACAATTATTCTAAAAATAACTAAATATGACACCGACATTATATAAACTATCTAAATTGTAATGCTCACATTAAACTAAAACAGTTATGTATATCTAACAGATAAGTTAGCATTGAATCAGGCACTGACTTATTAAAACTATAATAATGGCTTATAACTTAACATCAGATTTTCTTAAATTAATTTCAGTTATTGCATTTTTTTTCTTTTGTTATTAATTGTAAGTATATACAATTAAGAAAAGAAACAAAAAATTTGTGTGCTACATCTCGTGAAGGATTTGGTCATGATCTCATTGCTCAGTGTAAAATGAAACATTATATTTACACAAGCTTTTTTTTTTCTGATATTTTATACTACCAGTTTTATATTTCATTTGAATTTCTGCTTTATCACACTACACTTGTTATATCATAAGACCCAGGTAGAGGACTTTTGTGAATTGATAGACAAAATTATTGTATGATTACTGCTTTGTTATGTAATAGATATTTGTCATGCTTTATACCATATGTTCATATTAACTGTCACATTTTGTTTTTTACTACTCAACAAACAAATGATTGAGTGTTTATCAAATAACATGTAAAAGATACCAGTTCCTTTCCCTACCATAACTACAACAATGAGAATTACTAGATGGCAGTTGGATCAAATAGATGTAAATAATACTTACTTTTGTTTGTTTTTTCTTGACATTAGGCTTTTATCAATACTGCTAAAGAAATTTATGAGAAAATTCAAGAAGGAGTTTTTGATATAAATAATGAGGTAAGAATTTAAGTAACCAAAAAACGAGACTGAATGAGTTAGCAGAGGTTAGATTATTGGATTATAAGTTTATGTGAAACTATATATTGCTGATATACATTTCAGAGATAACATGGCTTAAATCTATTGAATAGGTAGCATAAGATTATGAATTTGATTTGTAACTAAGGAATTTAATTACTTATTAAATTTATTTTTAAGTCAACAATATGAATGATATTTATTTCTGTTCACTAGTGGTTTGCAATGTGTGAACTTGGAGATCTCTATGAGGGATGATTATTGTTAATTATAATCATTTTAGATAGTCCTGCTGTCATTGTTAATTTTATACAGTTACTTGTAATACATTTATGTAGTTATTTTAACTGTATTAATATCATGTGGTTTTTATTTTGCATTAGAAGTTAAAATACTTTTGCTCTTACCTAAGGTATTTTTGATATTGTTGTTTCAATTATGTTATTCATATTAAGTTATAATTTTGAATGATAATTTGATAATTGAAAAATTATTGCATTTCCATGTTGAATATAATTTTTAGGCTAATGGGATAAAGATTGGTCCTCAACACTTACCAACAAATTCTAACCTGCCATCTGGTGGACAATATTCCAGTTCCAATCAGGGTGGAGGATGCTGTTGAGATGCATAAGTAGCTACAGTAACAAAATAATGTTGAGACTTGATGTATTTGTAACTTAAGTGTTGTTAACAATTTTTAGTTTCCATTTTGTATTATCCTCATGTATTCTTCTGAATCTAGTATCTTTTTTTTTATTCTTCAATATTTTTTTCATCCTCAGCCTTTTCTAGCTTTTATTTGTTTTTCAAGTAGTACTACAACACTCCAAATCATGATAATTTGTTCTTTTTCAATGCAAACAAAGTTCTGGTTTATTATTTTTGGGTATAACTCCTTGAAAATATTTATAATTAGACTACAGCTTAAGGAGTTATTTTCTAAATTCAAACTTGAAAATATATTTAAAGTTAAAATTGGTTATTTAGTTTAAATGGTGTTCCTTTCAACTTTTGTTCGTCTTTTTTTTACGTTACTTTATGTAACGATATGTGAGGCTTTTGTGCTCCTTTTAGAGGAATTGTTTTTCATGAACATGTACATTTCTACCAGTCTGTAAAGAGGTGTCTTTGATTGGTTTTATGACAACTTAGCACTTAAAAACAATTTGATGTAAAAAGACAAGCTTGTGAATTGATACAATAATTTTGTTTGTTTTGTACTATCCTCTCTTATATTTATCTGTGTTTTATTTAATCATCTACATTAATGACATAGACTAGACTTAGAAATTATTTCCTAAATGTTTTTTTACACACTCCATAGTTTTAGTTTTTGTAAAATATTTCTTTTTGTGGATAAAGCACAACTACAGTAAAGCAGTTTGGAAGCATCTGTAGTGTATGTGTGAAAAGAAATGTGAATTATCTATAGAAGCTTTGATTTTCTGAACCTGCAAAAGGGATTTCATCACGTTTTTTTTTTAACTTTCTGTATAAAAATTTCAATTTAAAGTATAAGATTTTTCTCTTGAATATAATAATAATCTGTGAGTGCCTGTAGTTTAATATTGTCCAACTATCTCAGAAAAATTTTATAAAAAAATATCACATAATATTAATAGGCTAGATAACTTAAGGTATGCTTGTATGTTTCTAGCTCAGATAAGAGTATATTTTGCATTACTGGAGTAGCTGATAGCAATTATGTCCTAACAACTAGTATTTGGGAAAGCACATATAAGTAACATGTTTTGTTTTGGTTTATTAACTAGATCTCCAATGTTTTTATAGTGAGGTTGCATGTTTTTGAATTAGTGGCCTATTTAATTTTTGCTGTTAAATCATTATTGACTGAATGAAGAGTGTTTTCATGTCATAGTCACTATTAAGTTTGCAGAATATATAGCATGAGCAACATTACAAGTTTAACTTCAAAATGTTCAGGAAAAACTTGAGGTAGTTTTGTATTTTTATCGCTGCTGTTTTGTACTATGTTAAAAATTTCAGTTTTTTTATACAAATATATAGTAATAAAAACCTGAATTGCAGACTTCATAAATATTTAATTTTCCTTTTTTGTAATTAATCTTGAAATTTTTCAAACATTGTAGCACACGTGAAATGATAACTTCATGACAGAAGTGTATGGTTCATATAAAAATAATTGAGTGTAGTATTGTCTTATTTAATACTCTGATAGTAATTAATAACAAAGTATTCTCTAGTGATTATTAATCAGCAATTTTATGAAACTGGTGTATACCTGCATAGAGACATTTTCTTGCATAATAGAACTTCTCTGTGCTTATTTTGCTCTGTACTTCAATAAATATTTCTTTTATAACTAGAATTATGTTAGATAACTGCCCTTTTTTTAATAAAAAGTTTTAGATTTTTTGTTATGGTAATTCACAAAAGTATGTAACATTTTTAAATATTTAATTGGTAATTGAAATTTATAAAATGGTTGAACCATGTTATTTCTTAGCTTGTTAAAACTTCAAGACTAGCAGAAAAATTATATTAGTATTGTGAGCTTAAAGATCGAAGGGAAAACTTTAATTTGAAGATATTTGGAGTCAAGTCTCTGTTTCTTGTCGTGTATTAAATAACCTATATACAGTATTGTCACTTCTTTATAAATCATAAAACTTAATAAAAATTACTTGATCAATTAACTTGTGCTTGCTTTAAAGTTATGAAAAAATAACCAAGTATACTTTACAATAAATTAACTATACTAATTACAACATAACATTAGTTCTGAAACAAAGATTCCTCAATCTAAATTCATGTTGTGTTTATGTTAGTATATCTTAAATTGACTTGTGTAAATTGTTTTTTAGCAGTGGTAAAGGTTAAGTGGGTTTATTGAATGCTTCTCAAACACACACTTACAATGGAACTTGATTTGTATCAATACCTCCCATCATTAAAGGAAAAGAGAGAGAAATTGACCACATATTAGAAGTAAAAAGTTTCATCATCTATCTATGGTTCATTGCACTTGTATTCTGAGACAACTGAAAGGTGCATATTCACATGTAGAATAACTAGAAGTGATTCATTTTATTCTTTATGTGATATATATGGGACAGATGATGAAAAATTACATCATATAATTTAATTATGTTCATAATGAAACTTTTCTTGGTTTGACATTCCCATCATCTCCCTTAATTTCAAAAAATTAAGACAAATTTACTTATTTTACCTTAAACAATTTGTTTCTGCTTTCATACAATTGCAAATTTGAGAATATATATATAAAGTTAAATAACAAAGAAGAGATAATTCTGTTAAAAAATTGTAAAGAGATATAAAATCTTGATGTAACTCCCAAGAAGTAAAAAAATTAGAACTAATATTTACCAATTTCATAATTAAATATTTTTTAAAACATGAAATTTTGATTACAAGGTGTGTAAAATTGTGAAACTTGACAATTTTTAATGTGAGGTATGAAATATATAATTAA
The DNA here is from genome assembly GCF_000517525.1 of Limulus polyphemus. Taxonomy (NCBI): domain Eukaryota; kingdom Metazoa; phylum Arthropoda; class Merostomata; order Xiphosura; family Limulidae; genus Limulus; species Limulus polyphemus. The sequence continues at coordinate 17,314 of NW_013666883.1, read as the reverse complement.
CAGTAAATTGATAAAGTTTAGTTTGTGCAAAAGCTTATTGTAATATTGTGATTTGAAAACACTGAAATGTAATTTTTGTAAGATAGTAAGAATTAAGTCACATCTGTAGCTTCAAACATTCTGGATTCGAAGACAACTTTTCAAAAGTTTTTTTTCTAGCTTTGACTCCTGTAGCATTTATTTTCTTCTACAATCAAAGATTTCAGCGATCTTTGCCAGTGTGGTCGTTCAGTTTCAGCAAAATTGTGATTGCAATACACCTAGTCAGCACAGTACCTTAAAACAACAACTCCTGTTAAATCTTAAGTGTTTGTGAATTAAGTAATGATAATAACTGATTAAAAGGTTCATTTCATATATCAGTATTGACAAGTTTAGAATGTTTATGCCAATTTGTGTTCTGTGCTTGAATTTAAAAGTACTAGAAAAATATATGTACACATATATAAATGTGTATAACATTAAGTGTCCAGATTTCTTAAAATTGTATGTGTCTCAGGTTGTCATTGTGCAGTCTGAACCATGTAAATATGATACTGAAATCTGTAGAAAAGTCAATAAACATGTATACTTACATGTATTCTGATGTATTATTTGTAATGTTTTGTGTCAGTTCTGTTGGGCTGAGTGCAGATCATGTTTGCATTCCATTACTTTAGTGCCACGAGTGGAATATATATGTGACAGTAAAATCCTACTGTTCGATCAGACAAGGGTAGCCTAACAGTTGGTGATGGTTGGTATTGAATAGATACCTTCTCTGTAGGCTGTCACTTCAAAATGATTGACGACTAGTGCATGTAGCTGTGAAAAATGCAGTAAACTTGGTACCTTTACACAAAGTTTCATGAAATGCTAAATGTAATTTTGCATCTGTGTTACTGTTTGTTACTTATAATTATAGTTTATTTTTTCATCAGAGAATATGCTGATGATAAAACTTTTGCTTTAATATTTATTTATTTTTTACTGGGTAATTTCATAAAAGTAGATTAGAGCTGTAAGCATCGAAAATGAAAGCTTTTGTACCGTCTTATTAGAGAAAACTGAATATTTGTTTAGATGTGATGAAATAAAAAACGGATTTAAAGGAACAGTGTCCTGGTGTTCGTGACTGGAACATGCATAATTATTTTTCCTAAAATGGAAACCTTTTTTTTGGTAATTCACATAGTAGTACGGGGAAATGAGATATATTTATACATATTAAATATTTTAGAGATTGTTAAATTTTCAAAAATCTTGATTTATAAATGATTATATATATATATATATATATATATATATATATATATGTGTGTGTGTGTGTGTGTGTGTGTGTGTGTGCGTGTATTACAGATTTCTTTCTCACCAAAGGTAAAATTTTAAAAAATCTGTTAGTTTGAGGCCTAATACTCTCCTTGATTGGCTGTGTCCTCTCCTGAGGACGACAGTTTCGCCTATTCAAGGCTCACCAGCACAGTTAGGGTCAGCAAACCGAAGAAATAGTTATGCCTCCTATAATGGTGATGTGTATATAATATTTATGGGGTTTCATAGTCATGTTCAATCACCAGTAAAGTAACCTAAAATAATTTAGGTGTGTGAATGATGTTACAGGTTTCTTTTTTCTTACCAAAGGTAAAATTGAGAAGAGAATCTGTGACCGTGGAATGCTCGCTATGATTGACCGTACCATCTGCTGTGAACATTATTGGTGATTTGAAAGGGCTTAAAAACCCCCATTAACATGAGTTATAAATGTTTTAATACAATACATATTGGCTTGTCACAGAATTAAAGGAATGTCGGGTAATGTTTTCAAGGACGCTAATTTATTGTGTTAAATTACATTTCCTTTGTTTGGAATTACAAACTATTTTTTTAATATACAATCGGTAGCTCAATACTGAATCTGAAAGTTTATAACGCTAAAACTTGGACTTCGATACTCGTAGTGGGCACTTCAGAGATAACCCATTGTAAAGCATTGTGCTTAATAACGAACAGAATTTTAAACTCGAGTAGGTTATGTTCAAATTAGATTGCTTGAAGTGTTTTTTAGTTTTGTTAGAATAAGTTTGTTTAAAACAAATCTGCACCTTGGATTTATTAGCGCAGGACTAGCCGAAGTCTGAACTTTGAAGTTAGCGTTATAATCCCTCACGCTTACTGCTTAGTCACAGAGGGAGGTGATAATATAACCAATGTTTATGTGTATTTCAGAGCTTACTGGTTGAAGATTTGGCTTGGATTTAAAAAAAATATGCGAAGTGCTTTTCTTTTCGTGTATTCACACAGAGCGTGATTTTATTTATTGAAATGTATACTGATAACGTGAGGCGACAGATGAACCCAAAGATTTACAATCCGAACACGATAGCCACTGGTTACGCTCGCGATTCACGGTTCAGCGCGCTATCTTTTGGGTTACTTCAACCTCAAGAGGAACGGGAACAACTAAATCAAGTAATTAAACAGTTGAAAACTTATAAGTGCTACCCTATTTTCAGTACTTGATGCTTATTCGTGTAACAATAAGTAGTCTAAACAAATATGTCAAATTTTAAATATGACTATTTTCATCGTGTATCGAATAACAAGAGTTCCCCCATTAGATATATAGGAAAGTTAGGCATTTTTGAATAAAAAAATTGAATGTATCGATGCAAATATAAAGTTAAAAATAATGAAGCGTTGCATTAAGTAATTAAAAATGTTATAACGTTATAGCTTTTGTAGCAACCGAATTAGATAAGGTTAAAATAACATTCTTTCAAATATTCTTTATTTCACGAATTTTGGATTGAAAAAAAAACAAACTAATTATGTATATTCACCAAAGATGTTGCATCCGTATGTCACAAAAGTGTCATGTACACTATCTTAATAGGCTTCTATTTTTTCGTAATATCAAAATTAATTAAAATTATATTAAATAATTTTATATATTACACAAGTGCCGGTAATTCATATTTATCAAAGTTAATGTTTTACACGTGAGTATCACTTTAATGTTCAGGTATACTGATTTCCAACAGATAGTAACAAGTAACCGCAACACAGCAGGTTCCGGATATTTTATGTTAGGAATAGTTTCGAATACCGACAACAAGCAATTGAAACCAAATTACAATGAACAAGTAAATATATATATATATATATTTATCTACTAACAAGAAAGCATGCAGGTTGGAATAAAAATGTCTGTATGCACATAATAATGACCAAAATCAGAATTATTGATCATACCACACAGTTACCAAGATCCTGTCCCTCGGTGGGACAGCGGTAACTCTACAGATTTATAAAGCTAAAATCCGGGGTTCAATTCTCCGCGGTGGACACACTAGATAAGCCGATGTGACTTTGATCTAAAAGAAACTTAGATCCCAGTGCTGTATCTCGCAATCTTTAGATCATCTACGTCAAAGACCATATCTATGTACAGAACGCCTATATATATATATA
>NW_013666883.1:11972-12958 GCF_000517525.1 Limulus polyphemus | reverse complement strand
ACTTATTCCACCACCTGCTTGATCAACTATCATTCCTCTAACAAAAGTCTGACAATTCGAGAGAACCTTGAGTTCCAGGTATGTTGTAGCACAAGATAATTAGTGTGCGGACCATTTTCATTTATATAGTGCTCTGTGAGCACAAATTAGTTAGCATAAATCAGTTACAAGACGAAAAATTAGGTGTCTATTTACTTGTGACCACTCAGTATAAACAGGAAAATAAATAAAAATTACCTGAATAGAGATATAATGGTCACTTGTTACACATAGAAAAAAATTTGACGATCTTTCTAGCCGTCATATCGCCGCATCATCTGTAGGAACAACGTTCTTAAATCACAAACGTCGTATTTTGAAATAACTTAATTCTACTTTCATAAAAATATACAATTGCGGTATTCTAAGAATAATAAATCAGTGGAAGTAGTGTGGGAAAGGTCGGGTGTAAATAAAATAAAAGAATGAAGTACAAGTTGATTAATAGTCTTAGTTAGGAACTATTGTGTTGTGTTATGTTAAATAGATAAAAGTGAAAATTAAACGAGGTAAAAGTGTATTTATATAAAGAGGTCAAAAAATGATTATGAAAATTAAAATAAATTTTAATTTTTAAAACAAGAAGTACACACGAACAGCAGGACGACTAACGAAACAACATAGTAAGTTCCGACTCTTCCAAGGTAGAAAGATATCTCAAAACACTACAACTGCTCTCATTTTTTTCTGTACTGACCAATCAGAAAATTAGGTTATAATTATTTAAGAGTAACTTTGTTTTTTCGTGTGACAATTGTAGAAGAGTTTTATATACAAGGTAATATAGGACATAATGCAGCTGTTCCATTAAATAATGAAAAGTTTCCACGACTAAATCCTGCTCCAGAAAGTAACAACTAGGGTGGAATGGTACAAGACTTCGACCAAATTCAATATGTTGCGTCATCGAGATCATGTGATTCTCACGCTCTCTACTTTCTAGAATT
>NW_013666883.1:6209-11534 GCF_000517525.1 Limulus polyphemus | reverse complement strand
ATTAAGAAAGAACTTGTGTCGCTTAAGTTTCGTCGGAACGAAGTTACGGAAAATCAATTAACAAACGGAGACGTAACAAATACATTCGAAATTAGAGTTTTAGAAAAAGTTAAAAGCATTTTAAATATGAAATATATACTAGAGGAAAGTGAAATATTTAGAATTTACATAAAAAATACAATTATTTATTATCTTAAACACCAATTTTTTCTACATGTATGATTTATCATGTCTTTCCATTCATGCATTTATAAAGCTATCAGGCTGGAGCAAAAACTTGGCTTAATAGTTAGTTTGCTGGACTAACTATAAAAAAAAAGTCCAACTCGTGATATGCATTTGAAAATGCTATATACTTTCATCTATGGAGCATTATAATTGTTACAGTCAATCCCACTAATTGGTTAAAAAAGTTGTGATATTCTTAGTTTCAATTAGTTTCCATGCAGTAATTGGGTAGGAACTGTGGTGACTATCCAGAAAATGTATTGCAAAGCAAAAATCTGACCTTGACATAAAGATAGAAATTGGGTGCAAGTTGCACACAGTAAAATAATCTTTATTTTAATCAAACAACAGTCCGTGTTAACAACAAGTATAAAGTGTGGTGTTTTTACTGGAGAGAAATGTGATTTTAAGAAGCTAAGTTCAAGGTTTAAGTTAGTTGGAAAGTTCTACGTTGTTACAGCCTTAGAAGACATACCATTCTTCTCAGATTGCAGGAGCTACTCATATGACTGATGGTCACTCTCACTTCGAAACATTGGATGCTCTCTGGGGCATTATCCGACTTGTCAGAAAAGATCACTCTCGGTTTTTATACAGTGTGTTCGACGTTATAACAATCTATCCAATAAGAAAATACAAGTGGCACCCTTATTGACTGACATAGTTCTTTGTTAACTAGGGTGCAGAGAACATAGTAGGTTTATCTTGACTTTCTATATTAAGACATAAAATACTCAATATATAACGAAAATTTGAAAAAAAAAATAGATACAACCTTTATCAATAAAGGGGTAGAAATTAAAAACACAATATGCCTACATACCACTGTTTATTCGCATGTTGGCGACTGGTGCTACTTAACGATCGCGTTCCCTCTGGTCAGCAATTCTAAATCAGCCATAGCTATATTATATTCTTAGGGTCTCTCACCTATCTGTTTGCCCCCCAGTGGCACAGTGGTATGTCTGTGGATTTACAACCCTAGAAACCAGGGTTCGATACCCGTCTTGAGTAGAGCTTTGCGCTTAACTACAAACAAACCTATCTGTTTAGACCATGTGTTGCTTAATTAAGGTACTGTTAAGATTGAAAATACTTGGTATCAGATCACTAGATTTTAATTAAGGTTCCTAACCCAGTATGTTTCCGGCTTATGATTTTAGTACTTCTGATTAATATTTAAATAACTTTATCAAACGTGTTGTTTGCACACATAATTTAATGAAACAACTTAATTTTTCATTGCTTCCTTTTTATGGTTTTTTTTAACTTCAGACATCAAATATATTTCTAAATTACAATTTATATTTTTCTTGGATTGTTAAGCAACTTTGACAAAGGGCTCTCAAGTCATTATGACCTGGCGAATTCTTGCCTAAAGTTTTATAACTCATCCCGCATAAATTGTAAATTATAAGTATATTTAAAATGAACTTCTTTTGACATGAGCATGTATTAAAAAAGTCATATGTACTGTAAATAGTAAAATTATATTTTTCTTTTTAAACCTCAGTTAATTAATTTGTTCGAATCTTTTTAGATCTACTTTAGAATTAAGGACTTTCAGCAAATATTGTTTATTATATGTATTAATTCAGTGACAAATTACAAACAAGTGACAAATCGACTGATAAGTTTGGTTTTACATTTATTGAAAATTGTGTATGTTGTGCCTTGTGGTTAACTTATCGCAACTTTTGCAACCGTAGCCATTTAGATTATTGTGCATGGAATAATTATAAAGTAGTTAGGTTTAAGTTTGTGATTTAAACATGAACAACAGTGATGCTGATGAAACATGATAATTTGTTTGGTTGTTTTAAAGCACAAAGCTACACAATTGACTATCTGTACTCTGTCCACCGTGGATATCGAAACTTGATTTTTTTATTTATAAGCCCACTAACAGACCTTTTCAAAGGATCAATGCTTATTACTAAAGGTAGTTAAAGTCACTGTTAGATGCTTATCATAGTTTAAATAAGTATCATTAACACTAACAATAAATAACATTGAAGTTTGAATACAGAACAGTATTACATTGAAACAATAGTATTACAGAATTTGAATGCCATGTGATTACTTAGTCCTAACATTCATTGACAAAACCCACAAAAATCGGATCTATTATATATTCGATGTAAGCTAAGTAATAATAGAATCACTAACAGTAGTTTGTTTGTTGAATGTCGCGCAAAGCTACTTGAGGGTTAGCTGTCCCTAATTTAGAAGTGATAGGCAAGAAGGAAGGCACTAGTCAACACCAGTCACCGCCAACTCTTTACCAACAAACAGTAATATTGACAGTCACATTATAACGCCACTACGGCCGAAAGGGTAAGCATGTTTATTATTGGGATTCGAACCCGCGACCCACAAACTGTGAGTCGAACGCCCTAATCACCAGGCTAATATTAATAGCACTAATACTGCTAGTGATATTAATGTGCCGCCTAAGTGGAAGTGCTTAAAATCATATTCATTAATTCAGTCATTAACATTTACGATTAGTATTCAACTGATAAACTAATACGTTCTCATCATTATAACCTTCAGAATAATTTTAGATATACATGAATATTTCAGCTTAAGTATAGTGCGAATGTTATGATTTAGATAGTTTATATAGCGCGGGTGTCATACTTAGTTATTTGTAGAATAAGTTTGTTTACACAACTGTTTACGAATCAGGTATTGTGTATATCAATTGTTATGAATTAGCGATTGTTTGCAATATTGAGATTATTGCGTCATGTTGGTAGAACTTTTTCAGTTTCTCGTTGATTTAATGGGGCATTATTGTATCGGAATATCTAGTATTTTGGGTGTTCTAGATTTCTGTCGGGGTTGAAAAATCATTATCTAGTTCTAGACTGTGTGATCGTGAGTTTAGCAACAAATAGTGCATAATAACGATTTTTAAAGTGAAATTATTACAGACTGTATTGTATTAATAGAGTAGAGAAGAATATTTCGTCTTGTCAATCGAGTTCTAAAGTAACTGAACCAGCCCTTGTGGACTTTGACGAAAAAAAAAGACAGATTTAAAGCTCTGTATACAACTGTGGTGACCAACAGTGTAACGAACGTTTGTGCATACGTTTGATTTATTTTTTAATAGCACAGCGGTATGTCTGCGGACTTACAATGCTAGAAACCGGGTTTCGATACCCGCGGTGGGCAGAGCATAGATAGCCCATCGTGTAGCTTTGTGCTTAGCTTCAAACTCACTCTTTTTAATATATTATATAAAAACAAGCAGGCTGTGTTGCTGTTTGTTTATGGTTAAAATTTATGTCCAACAAGTCACAGACACCTACTGTAATAAATTCGACCTTACAAATATAATATAGCTTGATTATTATACCCAATTAGCTATACTTATTACTAGATATATATATTGTGACGTTTTCTATTGTTGGGCGGGTTATTGGATTACTTGATAAAAATTATTCCAAGTCCAGTACACGTAACGTAACGATGAGTTAATTTTTCTTCAATAACGTATGCTACAGATTATGTTCATTTCGACGCATGTTGAAGGCCTAATACCGTTTAACAGGAATTTATTTCCTCGACTGATAACAAATGCAGACTAACTGGCATACAGAAACACCAACTCCAACTGAGTAACTTTACTTGATCAACAACTACTTGATTCCTTCACTTTGAATACTTCATTAAATTTTCAATCACTGAACCAACTCGTATTCATAACTAATGTACTCATGTCTAGATATTAATATATGGTTTTCGATCTTAACGGCATGCATCGTCTTGCTAACAACTAAATTAAAGTATCGAAATATAGCTTAGAATACTGCCCCTTCTTGGATTGCAACATATTTTTGACATTATAATGTTATATTTTTGTCGATGGCTTTTGTTTTTTGCCACGTTTTTGTTCTAATGTTTTTTTCTTTTTGCGTGTGTTTTGTTTTTTATGGATTGTGGTCATATGTTTTTAACTTACTTAGGCAGAGTCTGTTATAAGTTCAATGTCACCATGGCGTTGGGTATGTAACAAGTACCGTTTTCACCAACCCCTTGAAAAATGCTAAGTTTCTCACCTTTTCCACAATGCCCAAAAGTCCTGCTAAAGTAAATATTTCAACTTGTCACTAATATACTTTTGGAACGAGATTGCTATTAGGAATTTGTATCATTTTACAACTAAACTTAAAGTTGAGTTCCACAATCAGAATCTGTGAAATATTCAATATTACAAATTTTGTAGAGAGAGTAGCACAAGTTTAAAAATATTCAGCTGTTTGATCCATTCATGAAAAATTACAAACAATATTACGTATACATACTTTCAAACACAAAATGGTAATTAAACATTTGTATATTGCACAAATGACCAAAAATTGGGTTATAAAAATTTAATACAGCTTTGCTATTGCATATAAACATCCCATTCTTAATCCTAGAATGCCAGCGTTAAATTTTCAATCATCAATACCAGGTGTGGTCCCAGATGATCCCATGTACAAAAAACATGTATTCATAGTTTTACATAATACAAATAAATAAAGATTATAGAAACTTCACTTAATACGTTTGTTTATGCACTGACATTAGTTACATTATTTGTGAGACTCTTCATTACACTCTGAGCACATGTAAAGCTGGTGATCAGCACATAGTGGTTTTCACATGAGACACGTATGTTTGTTTTTCAATCAACTTCTCGCTTGCAGAAGTGACATCGCTTCCTTCCAGTTGGAAGCGGTCTCCCTGATTACGTAAAATTACCTTCCCCTTTTAGCTGAGAGATTTTGAATCGTGGTGATCTTGAAAGATGAATAGTATCAAGCCGTTGCTTTATCCATGGTTTTGTCAGCGATAATGCTAGTTCGCGAAGAAAAATTCACCTTGGAATTTCATTGGAACATATCGTTGCTAGGTTATGTTTATATATTATGTTAGCATTTATTCATGCTGCATTTAGAATGCCATAAAATACACATACATAGGCCATCTACCCGTCTTCTTGGAAACCGAATATATTGTTACGTCTCCGTTTGTTAATTAACTTTCTGTAACTTCGTTCCGACGAAACTTAAGCGACACAAGTCCTTTCTTAATAAAATT
>NW_013666883.1:0-5289 GCF_000517525.1 Limulus polyphemus | reverse complement strand
TATATATATATATATAAATATATGAAAATAATTTTTTGTTCTGGTAAAACTCATTTACTACCAAGGGTTATCTAGAGTTAAAAAATATGGTTTAAATACAATGATTATTTGGTTATAATTTGAGTTTGTGACTTTGGAAGCCACTCTTTAAAAAAATGTTTACAAGGCAAATAACTTCTAAGTTAGTAATAAAGAATTTGTAACTTACTGGCTTCTCAGACTTACAGTTTTAATGACCGAGGAATGATTTCAAGTTCATAAAACTAACATAGTTTTTTTGTCTTTAAAAACAACATTTTTAGACGTAGGTAATATTTTTTAACAAAAACACGAGAATGAATACTTTCTTTAAATAGACAAATTCATCTACAGAAATATCACACAAACAATTGTGCTTTCGATTTTACATAAAATTATCGTTTACAGAGGTACAACTCTCAAGGCATCATTAATTCCAAAGACAACTAAAGAGTAATGTTATGCTAAGAGAAAACTCTGAAACAGTAAAAATTTCGGTTCTTCCAAGATAGGTTTAGGAAAGAAGGACTTAGCAAGCAACCTAAAACAATTCCAAAAGTAAACAAAAATGCATTCCATAATTTTAAATTGCATTTATTAAATTTGTTGTAAAGCTACTAACAACTCAAACTGATGATTTCCAAGTAAACTAAAAATAAAACTTAAAAGTATAGGTACAAAATACTGTTCCAGTATTCTGAATCAATCACATAATTGGTGTTATACTTCTTCAGTAAAACTATAGAAAAACTGTATCTAAACTATTTCAGTAAATAATTGACCATTCATTGAACTCTCATTACAACAAAATGATCTAATGAACACACTACACCAGAGGTCTGCAATCCTTCAAAAAAAAAAAGAGCCATTTTTTTATTTTTGTCTAATACCAAAACAGTTTCAAAGCTGCAACATGCATAAATATTTTGGAGTATTTCTAACAGTGATTTTACAGTTTATTTCTAACCCTAACTGCCAGCCTAACATTATGTTGTACTTCCAACTGCCTAATGAGGCTTTGGCACATCCACTCAGACTTCAACATTAAACTTTAATTGGCTGACATTTGTTGTACTGGCAACAAAAGCTTTGGAATTTGAATGTAAAATGTAAGCAGATGTGTAGTGCAACTGTATCCTGTTTCTTTTAAATAAAAAACATTCAAATAAATAAATCAAATCTGATATTATCACTCCATATGTATGCCTGATTGAGTCTATAATTTTTTCAATCAGAGTATTTATAAAGAGCCACATAAAGCTGCAAAAGTGAATTCATGTGTTAACAAAATTAGATTTAGTCAAAAGTATTTTGCACTCTATTCAATCAAATTATTTACCCTTCTCGTTCAACTGCACCATTATATATACAGTACTAAATTGGTGGTTTTATATAATTTTCATATTAAAAAACAAGATATAGAAGAAAAACAGATAAGCAAGATCTGTCTAGTCAGAAACCATAACGGCATGAATTGTATGATTACTAAAGTCCCGTCATCCAGTTTGTTCAACTATTTCTTTTAGATTTAATTACATTTCAACAAGATTTTCAGTGCTATGCAGCCAACTGAATATTTTTAAGTTAAAAATTACACAATTGCTCTTATCTGATATACTATTGAAACATGACAATGAAGAAAAATCACAAGTTGACAACACAAAAATATTCTAGTTTCACGTATAACAATGTAATGGGTACGTACTAAAATGCCCTGACCTACCATCCACTTGACAACGTAGCCAAATCATATAATCAGTGTTTTGCTGGAGCTTGTAAAAAGTATGTTTTGTTGTTTTTACCTGAACAGAATGCACCTTTTCTGTATTTACTTCCTGCACTAATACTTCATACACAACCAGGGAAAAGTTAATATATTTTAAATTCCATGGTTTTTCCCATGAAAGCACCAAACTAGTCCACGTTTCATCACTGGAAACAAGACATGCTAGATTCTGCACTTCTCCTGGGTAGAGTTTTCTCCTTATCAAGTTCTCATTATGTTGTTGAAAGATCTTGCCTTCCACCTGTTGCAGTAATGCATGCTGCAACACTTGAGAGAAAGAACTGATGTTTACTATAGTATCTTGATAAATTCTAAACAACCACTCTGGATTATTGCAGCATAAATGCTGAGGTACTTCAGGACTGTCTAAAATTTGTTGTTGAACTGTTAGAGGAAGGTGACGTATGCCTCCCAATTCAACTGGATTATCTGGTTTGATTATGGTGTTCTTTAATTCTGTATTTCGCCATGCATGATAAATTAAACCAAATCCTGGGAGTGTAGCCAATGTTTTGTAAGGGGTATAATTGTCTGGATTTACTCCATAAGGAAACAACTCAATTACAATAGAATTTGGTTTTAAGAACATGAGCAGAACAAGAAGAGCCCCATGCATGCCAACTAACACCTTTGAATTATGTATGACTTGAATAATTTCTTGCAAACTGTTTTCTTCAAGGCTAATTTTCTTCATTTTTAAACCAGAGCATTTATGTAGTTCTTCCAAAACCTCAGCTTCATTTATAATAATTCGATTATTCCTTGTTATTAAAACAGCATAACTCTCATCATCTGTGAAGCTATATTTTTTACCGAATTTTCCTCTAAACATTTCTATAAATATCTTAACTTCATGAGTTACAATTTTCATATCTCTTTTTAGAGGCCCCTGAGGTATTTTGAACCCATATTGATACCATAACGTATGCTTACGTAAGCCAACAAAACTTTCTGCAAAGCATATCATATTATCAGTGAGATTTATAGCTAACACTGGACTACCTGCTGATAATTCTTCATAAAGGTTAAAAAACATTCCTGGTGGATGTTTATCTGCAAGGAACAGTTCAAAGCTTTTCAAACACTCCTGAGTTTCCTTTATAGTTACCGCTCCGCAAATCTCTTTCAGGGATGATATCAGTGGTATCAAGTCATCATGCAAAACATGCATTAAATTACCTGGATTGAATCTGTTAAATATAAAAAATCTTTTATCAATGAAAGTTTTGTTGAAACTTTGGGATTCTGATTCAGGCATATCTGTAAAATGGAAGTACTGTGTATTATGATTCTCAACTGAAGCTAAATCAGCCAATGCTGGGTTGAATCGATTCTCTGGAATACCAAAGTACACAGACTTTGATCCATGAAAAAACACAAAGTCATTTGTTTTAGGAAAAAAACACAGGTTCCGGAATCTGCAATGTCGATTTGTATTATCAGAACCATAGCACCAAACAGAACTGGAAAGTTTTAAATTTCCCGGAAGTAATATTTTTTATCTTTCTGATTCTTTTACTGTCAACAGAATTTCTGAGCTTGTGTTCTTCATCATTGGTTACATCAGCACTATTCATATTAGCGTTACCAGTAAGCTTATTATTCAAAAGTAACGAGTTTATGCACCTCTTGTAACACTTACTGATACTGATATTGGCAGTGGCAACCCTAGATTCATTTGCAATGAGATCTTTTCGTGTTCGTAAAATGTCCACAACCAAAACTGAAATGAAAATAATTATAATGCAATCTATCTTAGAAAAGTTTAATACGACCATAATGAGCTTAAACTTTAAAATAACGACACAGTTTTTCTTGCTATAACTTAGTATAAGTTACACTAGTTGACCTAAACGATGTAACTGTAATTTAAAGGCCTATTTTAAGTATATCTATAAAGTATAATTTATATTAATAATAGAAAAATGCACAGCCATGACATAGGCCTATCTATCGTTTGGCTTTGAGAACTTATGACAGCTTGTGTATAATGAACGTTTATTTTGAGAAACTACAACATATTTACTTCTTACATAAATATATTAAGATTCATTAATTTGTTTTTCACTTACAGATTTAGTTATTTCAAAACTACTAATTAAATGAGTGATTATCCTAAGCCTTTCGTGATTCACGTACTCTCTAATTTAATATGTATTCGTTACTCAGTGCTAACTAGCTTTAAAAAAATATTGTAAAGTTGGCGTAAAAGCAAACAAATAAAAAAAACAGAATAGTCGAAAGAAAATTTAGGATGTTTTAACGTCTACTTAAATGGAAAATAAAGCCGAATGAAACAGGTATATTATTATCGTAGAACACTAGATTAGTAAACTCAAATCTGTTAGTAATTCATCTGGCGCTCCTTTCAAATATTCCTAGATAGAAATAATAATTCCTTTTGTTAGCTATTCAAACGTATTTTAACACCAATCATTCTATCTCTATAGAATAAACCTCTTGTTTATAGCTAATCCTGTTTTTATAAGATATTAGATTAGTTTTATGCCTATTATACTTTTAGTACTACATTCCTTATTCGGTCTCTTAAGGCTAATGTGACCAGACGTCCCAATTTCGGCGGGACAGTCCCGCTGTCTCCTAGAAAGTTTAAGGGATGCGAAAATGTCCCGCTTTGGGAGATAATGAATTTAAATGTTCCGCATTATCAAAATTATCACCACTATGACTGAACATAAGATTTATCCTGCCCTCGTACAATATACTTCATTTTCATATACAAACGTTCAAACTGAGTTAGGTGTCCCGCTTTGGACTCCAGAAAATCTTGTCACTTTACTTAAGGCTTTTTCAAGAAGAGTATAAGTACAATAGTATATCAACCATACTGTTACGACAGCGGGGGTCACGTGACTTTAGTAACACATCATATTCTCGAACGTTCACGTCCCTTCCTGATGTCTCGAGAGGCTACTTGATATGCGGTAGTCTTGTATGTATAAGAAGTGACGGCAACAATGTGTAATTGAACTGCAGGCAGAGACAGTTGAGTCGAGCACGTGAGACACGTTCTTGTGAATTATACGTTTGTTATAGCGCGACTATCGAAATTAAGTGTATAGCAAAGTTTTATTCAGAAAGAATAAACCAATTTTATTTAAGAAAGGACTTGTATCGCTAAAATTTCTTCGGAAAGAATTTTTACGGAAAATTAACTAACGACCAGAGACATAACAAATTGGTGTCAGAAGTGGGATGAAAAAAAAAAAGAAAAGAAACAAGAAGTACGAGAAAGGAAACAAGAAGAGAGATTACAGCAATGGCAAGATAACTTGCAACAGTGGCAGCTTGAACAGCAAAATAAACAAGAGAGATTACAGCAGTGGTTGGAGGAGAAAGAAAATGATCAAGAAGAGAGACTACGGCAGTGGCTGTAGGAGAAAGAAAATGAACAAGAAGAGAGACTACAGCAGTGGCTGGAGGAGAAAGAAAATAAACAAGAAGAAAGTCTCCAACAGTTGAGA
>NW_013666882.1:316959-317910 GCF_000517525.1 Limulus polyphemus | reverse complement strand
TATATATATATATATATATATATATATTTATAAATGTATAATGTTATGAGATTTAAGCTAGTTAGTCTAAATATTTATGTCTTTGTGTAATAATTTTTAGTTATTCTAGAACGAAAAAGGCATAATTTATATTTATTTTCTAATTTTTTAAAATTGTTTACGAGATCAGTCAAATTGACAAAACCCGTAAAGAGATTCGTAACTGAAAATAACAGATAAAATATAAAGTTTTTCCTTAAGAAATGTTTGATAACCATCTGGACATTATAAATATTTTGCATGTGAAATTTGAAAATTTTCTGATGTATAAAAGTATTTTTAATCTTAAAATGAAAATTACTTTGCATATTGGATAGGCAACATGTGAAAAGAAAAAAAGACATGAGAAAAACATTGCTTTACAAATCTTAAGACTTAATAAAAAAATTTTAATATTTTGTGTATGAAAGCATTGTAATGTTTACTGATAATCTGTCAAATTTCATTAACATACACTTACTAATTTAAAAGTTATAGCATGAAAACTGTAACAAGCACAAAATGGTTACGAGGTCAGCCCGAGGGACTGAGCCCGTGCTGAAAGAGTTAAGAAAAAATTGGGAAGTTTAAAAAACGATACAGTTCCTGGCCAGAAAACATTTTCCCAAGGGTTTTGAAGCAGGTTAAAGATTGGATATGTGAGCCACTTACTTCTATTTTTTTTGTCAGTCCTTGAATTGTGGGCAGGTACCAGAGGACTGGAAGTTAGCTAATGTAACTCCTCTTTTCAAGGGAGGTGATAAAAATTGTCACAGTAATTATAGACCCATTAGTCTTGCATCAGTTGTGGGAAAAGTTTTGGAAAGTCTGTTAAAAGATGCTTTGCAAAGTAATTTAACAAAGTTTAGAATTTTATTGTATAGTCAACATGGTTTCACTAAGGGAAAATCTTGCCTTACAAATCGTTTGACA
>NW_013666882.1:302611-316012 GCF_000517525.1 Limulus polyphemus | reverse complement strand
GAATTGTTGGAAAGGGTTCAGAGAAGGGTCACTAGAATGTTGCCTGGGATGGAGGGGTTGTCATATGAGGAGAGGCTGAAATATCTGAAACTGTTTTCTCTTGAGAAAAGAAGAGTTAGAGGGGATCTTATTGAGGTGTTTAAGACTGTAAAGGGAATTGATAGTGTTGATACATCATCTTTTTTCATATTTAACAGTGAGAACAGTAGGACTAGGGGACACAAATATAAATTTTGGCAGGGTAGGAGTCATCTTCAGCTAAGACAAGTTCATTTTTCTAATAGGGTGGTTGGCCTTTGGATGTTGTAGAGACAGTAAGTTTAAGTGAGTTTAAGAAAATTCTTGATAAGTATATGAATGATAAGGGCTGACTTTAATATTTAAAAAAAAATTAATTTAGTTCAGAGGATAGAACAGCCGAGATGGATCAATAGGTCCCATGTTGTCCCAAAACGTTATGTTATATTAATCAACTGTTGGACGAACCAAAAACAGTAATAATCAGAAACACTAATTTTGATTAGTTGATTATTTTTGTGAAATTCAATATAATTGGAGTTTTGAATAACTGAAAACAGTAATAATTGGAAATGATATCTGCAGTTTTAAGTTTAAAATTGTTTCCAGAGTTTAGATAGACATAGGATGTGGGCATAATTCAGTATTATTATTTCTTATTTCAGTTTATATCTAATTAGACATAACTTTAAGGAAGTAAGAAAGCAGATGAATATGTATGCATTATTGTTGTACTATAAGTGTTAGAAGGTACTTCATCATGATACATTTTTATTTATTTTAGCACTGTAGGTTTCATGCAATGGGCAATTTACAGTTTTTCATAAAATTTTACTTTGAATATAAATATAGCATAGTTTACTTAGTTGTGCATATTAGGCATATTATTGGCAAGTTTTATAAAATATTGAAAAGGACAATTGGAGGAGAATTGGACTTAAGAAGCTTGTCTTAATTCTAATACTTTATTCTTACAAACATGAAATCTTGTCATTAGATACTTGGTCAAGATTTACAAATTAGAAAGTAATTCTGTACCAGAAATGAAATTTATTCAATAAATATGTGCATGATTTGTTTGAAGATAAACCTGTAACCAAAAACCCTTGAATAATGTCAAAGCTTTGTCTGTCACATTGGTAAAACACCCAATCACCACCCACAGATTATTATTACAAAATAACAATAACTATAAAACCCTACCTTAATAGTTCAGAAACAGTTGAGCATCCATCCTCTACCTTTAGCAAAAAATCAATTACAAGTTGGACTAGCTGAGATAAACTCTTCTGTGAAAGTTATCTTTTCCAGAACCAGTATACTGAATACATCACAAACCAGATGATTAAAATTTGCATTTAAAACTAATATTTATAATATTTAAGTGAATATGAACTATAAGTATCATCTCGGGGATTTACTATTAACAGTTTGTAATATTTATTATGAAAGAGTTTAGACTTAAACAATTTCCCAGGTTTTCAATAATGTTGATAAAATACTATCATTAAAAACACTAACTACTGTAGACCTAATAAAAGATTAAATGAAACATTTATTGGTGTGAGTTTTAACATTATATTACTTCAACAAATGTTAGATGCAGATTTATCACTTTCAAAATAAAAAGATATTTTTCATTTTAACAGATTATAGGGATTCACACTATTAGGGGAAGGTAAACAAAGATAGAAAAATTAAATTATTGTGTTTTATCAAAAATAGTATTCTTCCTTGTAGAAAAATAACATCCAAGTGCAAATAATGTGAATGTAATTAGTATTATTTCATTCCTATTTTTATATAGTATTATTACTTTATTTTAATTTAAGTTCTGTGTGATAGATTTTAGATGGAGTAAAATCTAAATTATTAATAGAAATTAAATCATCACCATAACAAAATGTAATGGCATATGGACTGGGTATTGTTAACTGTTTCAAACAGGTATTCCCATTGAGATGTAGATAGAAATGAACTACATTCAAAGAAAAGTTGTCCCCATAGGAATACCAGTTATCTGTTAAATGTTTGTTTATTAAAGACTACATTTATTATAAGTGCAGAAGTTGAATAAATGTTTTACATTGATTTGTAATGAAACTGTATTTAGAAATAACTATCACCATTGAGAAATTTATCAATTTCAAAAAATTAAAGACTTTATTAGGTCTTGCAAAGCTATTTTAGTATATAAATTAGTGAACTCGTATGTGAAAACACTTCATTAGCTTGCTAGTTTTGTACATATGTCATTTGGATTATGTTTGATACAGGTTTTTTTGAGGGATGGGCAGTTTGAAGAAGGGGCACATAATAGTGTTATTGCATGATATTGCCTTCAATATCTTTATGTTTTCTACATGTTTCTTGTTTGTCATGTGATTGCACAAAGCTGCTTCTCCCGTGTTGCTGATGTCAAATGAACTTTGGCAAGGTTTAGATCTTGCTTTTCTAGGGTGTGAATCTCTTTCTAACCACTTCTGGTAGTTTAATTTGAAAACCAGCTTGTTTTAAAACTACACTTGCTTGGCATTTCACAAACTTGCAGGGGGATGGATATGAAAATTAAATTCACAATACGAACAATGTACATTTGTTTATTTTGTGTTGGTCTTTTAACATTATATACAATATTCAAATGTATTGAATTATTATCTAATGCCTTTTAATATTTTAGATTTGGTAGAATTTACTACTTCATATTTATCATAAGATTTATATTGAGATTAAGTACTGTTATTTATTCATTAAGAATCATTATTTTTATTATAACACAAGCTAAGGCACCTGTCCTTTTTCCAAGGGCGTAAAGATTGAATGTAGGGCTTCAACTAATAAATTAAATCAAGAATTTGTATTTATATGCATAATTTACTTCACAACTACTTTATTTCACACCTATCTTATTCCACATTACAGAAATGGTGTGACAGTTACTTTACTTTGTTACTTTTACTAATCCTTCTCAGTGTTTGTTCACTCTCTCAGCGATTCTTGATACACAACATTAGAAGTTCTTCCTTCCTCCTGGGCCAAAATAAGGAGATTTCTTGGTGATCCTACTCTTGAACATCCAATACAGAATTGATCATGTGAAAAGGAAGAGGTTTTCAGATGTAGTCCTGTCACTTTAAGGGTTTAACCTTGTGTTTTTGTTGCCATTTTTCCTAGAAAGTATGTGAATGTTTGACATATTTTAAGGAAGAACTCAGATTTTTCCTGAAAAAACTAGAAAAAAACTTTTGAAGAAAAATCTCAAAATAAAAATTGGTCCAATACTGTGGAGTCATTAGCTAAACAAACATATTTTTGCTGTGAGCTTGATCCAGGGTAGGTGTGGTTGGGTAATAACCATCTTATGATATCTCCTTGGTCCAGTTTATCACCATATCAAGTTTGGTTGAGATTGGTCCAAAGACCATGGAATAGTTCACGGACAAACAAACAATTTTTTTACTTTTATAAGTATAGATACATGTATTAGCATGCATCATTATAACTTTGCTATTATTGTTTTGATAGGTGAAGCCTGTTTTGGCAGGATTCATAGAGAATTACTTGCTACAAGCAAATAGATCTAGGTCTAACATGAATGAATAAAATTGCCTTTAGAAGACTGACGTCTACATGATAGCCTACATTTAGTTTGGCAATATTGGATGTCCAATACATTGTTAGGTTTTGCATTATTTAGGAATTTCTTTTTGCCAATCACTGGTCTCAATGCAGAAATGCAAACATAGGCATGTAGAATTTGTACAGTTACTATGTATGTAACATGATGTATGTGCTGCACATGCTCTGAAGCACAAAAACCTGACATCTCATAAATTATGGACAATTTTAGTTATGCTGTAGACCTAATAAAAGATTAAATGAAATATTTATTGGTGTGAGTTATCACATATTATATTACTTTAACAAATGTTGGATGCAGATTTATCACTTTCTTTCATAGCTGGCACGAGCATACAGAAGTATAATGAGAGGTAATGTCAACACAAGTTAAACCCAGACTTAGGGCTAACAAATGCTGATATGGATGTGCAAGCAGCAATAGATGAAGATTTAATGGAAAAGGTACAGTTTATTATTAGATCTGTATCTGATTCCTGCAAATACAACTGAGTGAAGAATTCAAGATCAAGTAAAATTTCTTCACATTTGCTATTTAGAACATATGCTAATAGACACAAGATAACCTAAAGGAAAATTTGGTGATTTCATTGAAAATGAATGGCACTAAGAGATCTCTAGGTCTAGTAACGAATACATTTTCTGTTTAATTTTTGGAAAACTAGATTTAACATTATATATATATATATATCTAGATCTATTAGATCCAACTGTTACACATATAACTCAATCTGCTTCTTATATCATGCACAAACCATTAGGCCTGATGTTAACCGATTAGGCCCATAGCACTAAATATCGGGCCTATATCTACCTGTGCAGACTTAATTAGGTGCCTATAGTTGTGTCGATTTAACAATTTTTATGATGTTATAATGTGAATCCAGATCTTGAGACTAGATCTAAATCTAGTTACCACATTAGGCCTAGGTACTAACACTAGACATGTTAGATTTTAACGTTGGTGTCTTATTCGTAGGAATGATTGAAGATCTAACCTATGCATGTGTACCTTGAAGGTCTATAGAGTATAATATATTATGCAAAATTGTAACCTCTTAATGCAAATATGACTAATTTTATTAACTTATAGCCAAAGTTACAGTGCTTCATAATATATTTAAAACATAAAAGAACAGCTTCTTACCTGGTTAAATCACAGTATCAACAGATTGGTTAAAATATGGTGATCATGTTCTTGGGCCAGTCAGCATGTCTGATGATAATGTGCACTGTGCGCACATGGCACAATAGTCTGTTTGATTGATAAACAATGTTTTCAAACTGTTTACTTATTTTTAAACTTCATTAAAATTTTTGGGTCAGTTCATTGTCTAAATTTCAAAACTTTTAAAAATTCTTTCACAATTTTCGTGATTATTTGTAGGTCTGGAATTGACAATCCAAATTTTGATAATTATTCAAGGATTTCCAGGCCCTCTTGAATTCTGATACTGCTGAAATGATTAGATTTATTAAATGTAAAAGAATGACATTTACTCAAAGAAGTTTTAAGTGCTATTTACATTTCAGCAGTTTACACTGCGGATTTGACATCTTTTAAAGTGTATGTGTCTTTATATGTATATATATATATATATATACACACACACATATATAATAAAATAAAACTGGTTTATTCAGTAAATATGTCTACAGCTGAAAGCAACAAT
This sequence comes from Limulus polyphemus, assembly GCF_000517525.1. Classification (NCBI taxonomy): domain Eukaryota; kingdom Metazoa; phylum Arthropoda; class Merostomata; order Xiphosura; family Limulidae; genus Limulus; species Limulus polyphemus. Next base: position 310,682 of record NW_013666882.1, on the reverse strand, counting down.
GTTGTGGAGCTAATAATGTAACAGAATGGGGACAGTATTTGGATGATGGCAAGCTACCTTATAGTTGCTGTGCAGGAAAGAACCCCACTAAAACATGTAATCTGTCTGATAATCATTACAGAACTGTAAGTTTGTCAATGTTGCAGGTTAATTGTTAAAATTATTACTAATATTTTTCTTAGTTAGTGTAATTATTGTGTATGGATTTAATTTTTCCAAAATTCATTGTTACTTAACATTAAAATGTATAATTAAATATTGGTGAATGACCACATTGTCTTGGGAAGGATTTATCTATTTTTTGTCTGTCTCCTTTCAGTTTTTTGCTTTGCATATTGCAATAATGTAAGATTTGTTTAGTATCATTATCTGATTTCTAACAGGAAAAATTACTTAAACCAATAAAAAATTTAAGTTTACTATGATTAACATTTTAGTGTAAGCAGTGATCATGATTATTTAGTAGTAATTTAGGTTTTCAGGATCATAAGTAAGATATTTCTCATGTTCTGCCAGATTTTTGGGTAAAAACAATCATATGTGAGAGGAAAAATTATTAAAAGGTTGCTTTGTCAACTTGGTTGTAGGTTTTAACTTGATAGTTTATGATATCTTGCATATGAATTTCACTGTGAACTTTTTTTTGAACACTGATTAAAGTTGGTATAAGAAATTTATAGCTTTTTTAATGTAAAAAATAATCACTTTTTTTTCTTCATTAGATAACACAGTTTTTGATGACTTATTTTATGTGAATTTATCAATGGCTTTGAATTTTTAGGGATGCATTGATGCCTTGTCTAGATTTCTGGAAGGCAAAATCCTGATTGTTGGAGGTACTGGCATTGGGATTGTCTTTGTACAGGTTAGACTTTGCCTTATTATTTTGATGTTAGTTTTATGGTTATTTGTCTTTATAATAATCAAGAAAGTTGTTTTGCTCTACAAGGCCTATATAATATTTGTATTCTTTTAAACAGCTTGTATATTAAAAACATAGGAGTGTGAAAATAAATTAATATTTCTGAAAGTACTATAGATTAGAAAGTATAGGATCCCATTTGTAATGCTAATAGGAGCTGGCCTTAAGACAAGATAAGCAAGGCAGCTGGATAGGACCATATGTGGGCACTGCATAGATATTTTTTTAATGATTCTAAAGACAAATCTACAAACCCAAAAACAATACAGTAACCAATTAACAAATGTACCAAATCGTTCTGTTGTACACTTTCATTGCCTAGTAATGGATAAGGCTAGCTTTAATGCTTATGGCAACAAGCATGATAAGAAAAAGTTGTAGCATGAGTAGTTAAAGTACTCAAAATGTAGCTTTTAACATTCTTTATGACAGTTTTTATAAATTTATTTTTAATTTTGTTGATGTGGGCTTTTATATGGGAAAAATTCACTCAAAACAATTATTATAACAAACCTGTTTTGAGTTGACTGATTTATTCTTCTGAATCATTAAGCAGCAAAGATGTTTAAAATTCTAAAAGTAAATATGAAGCCTAATCTATCATTCGATTCACCACTTGTCACTTTATGTACATAAATCATTAATGTATAGGTAATATTACTCTAAATATATTTACAATTCTCATTAATTTAACATAGTGTTTTATATGTAGACAGGGTTGCTCCAAGTGTAAACGTTAATTGATAAATGGGGTTGTCAATAGATGTACAAATGTATTTAATTAGAAAAGCTAAAAATTATAGAATAGAATACATCATACGGAAGGATAGTGTGAATCTTACACATTATATCCATACCTTTGGTGAAATACAATTAAATGTAAATTCATGAGAGAGACAAAAAAATAAACTGCAGCCACAATACAAACATCCAACACTGGGACACGAATCATAAGGTGGGTCACCATGTAATGTGCCCTGGTAGAATGATGACCCACCTCATGATTTGTGTCCCAGTGTTGAATGTTTGTATTGTGTCTGTGATTTTTATATTTGTTTTCTCTCATGTGCATATACAGATATTGATACACCTGAATTTTAAAAAGTTTCATTATTTTGAAAAAACAGTTAACACATGTTTAGCTTAGTCATAAAGATTTGAACTACAAACATCATTTCATTATAACATATTAGTTTGTATTTTAACGTATGCAATTTTGTCAGCTTTTTTTTCTTTCTATTACTTCAAACTGTATGTACATTGTACATTAAGTTACATCTTAGTATTTACATATTTATAGATATGACCATCTGTCAATTATTTAGTATTTCAGACAAAATATATTTCTAGACTTTTACAAAATTAATGTAGAAATAATTTTTAATGTTTGTTTTTTCTACAGATTTTATGACATTATTGAATTTAAAGGTTACTTTCTGTTATTTATAGAAACATGGTAGTTTTATTTACAATTATGTTAACAGTAACTATTTTTGACTTTCTTAAAGTTCTTGAGAAACATTTAAGTAATGATGTTTTAATTTTCTCTGTTTCAGGTCATTGGTATAATTTTTTTCTGTTGCCTTGCCTGTTCCTAAAAGATAATAAGAGTTGGTATAAAGAATTGAGGGGCAACATTCTACTTTGTACAGGCACAATTTCCTTAAGATTGTTTCCATAATGCTCGGGAAGTGGCTTTGGTTTAATCATTCTTCATGATAATAAAGTTTGTGTTTTCATGGCTAATAACTGTACATACAAAGTGATCTCAAGACAGTGTCAGAAAAATTGTACTTGTGTTTGCTTTGTCTGTAAAAAAAGAAGTTTAAAAAGTTGTGTTTTTAACAGGTAATCACTGTACATGCAAAGTGATCTCAAGAGAGCGCGTCAGGAAAACTGTACCTGTGTTTGTTTTGTCTGTAAAGAAGTTTAGAATGTTGTGTTTTTAAACAGAGAACCTCCGTGTAGACATATCTGTATGATTAGGAAAACTGTTCGTATACTTCAGTATTTGAATTTTTTGGAAGTAGGAGTTTTCTGGAAATGTTTCTTATTAGTCGTTAATTTTCTATCAGTTTGCGATTAGTAACAATGATCTTTTTACTTATTGTGTGAAAATATTTCATAGAATAATTGTGTTAATTTATGTTGTTGGCTTTTGAAGAAAACTAAGTTTTATTAATTTAACCTCACTGTGATGTGGAATTGGAAGAACTGTATATATATAAAAACTTTTATGATAAAGAAAGTGTGGTTCCATTGTATAACATTCATTCATTTTACTAATGAAAGATAAAAGTTTTGTACATGTTGACTTGTAACTAATATTTCTTATGAAGGTTTAATGTTGTCAGTTGAAAAAACATTTATTTATTTATATACATTTCTTTTGTTTTCATAGATTCTTGAAAAAAGTTTTTAAGCTGAGATTGAGGAATATTTAGTTTTTTTAATAAAAGTACTAGAAACCAAAGAACAATCCTGGTTCTGTTCAAATACATTTGTAAGGTGAGCTGGATATTAAAGATCAACTGTGATCTATTTAGTACTTTATCTGTCTTTGAAAATACTAACATGTTTGGAAATGGATCCAGTCTCTAAGCCTGTAGACATGTACAGAAATATTAGAAAATGAATCCAGTACACCCTCAAAATATGTAGACTCGAAAATTAGTATTACTAATGTAGTACCTAGCACAATATGTTAACTTGATTTGTACAGATCTTAATGTAGTCAATTCTCTGTACCCATTACTTCTAACAGATAATCTTGGCCTATTTTCATTCCCACTGATTTACTCAACTGAGTTTGATTCCATACCTTTCAAAAGCACAATAAAATGTGCACATCTGTTCACACTTATAATTGCTCACCTGTCTGAAAGCAGTGGTTACATGCAATAATGTATGAGCATTTTGCTCATCTCTCCTGCAGACATCAAACACTGGTATAGAAGTGAAGTCTAGACTAATCTTTCAAGAAAACAGACAGTAGAAGTTATGATCTTGATAGGTGTATCCAAACAAACTTTATATTGCTGTTTGACAAACTGTAGGGGCGAAGTATCTCTTCTTAGTTTTAAGCTGAAATCATTCTACTCCTTATTGGTAATTACTCTAGTTGCTGTCGTATAGTCCATAGTGTAAACAGCTCTGGCACTCTGTACTGTCATAAGAAACAGTTACCCGCTTTCAGCAGATGGAATTGTTATGTGGTAACAGTAATCAAATATGAAGACAAAATGGTGTTCCTATCTTTCCAGACTTGGAAGCACTTTGGAAAGTATCTGTCCCACCAACTACTTTGCATAGTGTAGATTAATGAAAGTCTCAGGAGTCATTGATTTTCTCAGAAACTGATTTAATTCAGCCTATTGACCGATTGAGTTACTTTATCATTATTTTAAAGTTTCATACACTTTTTTTTTAATATGGACTTTGAGCTAAATTATGTGAAAACCTGGTATCAAAATGCAATGATGTATGCAATCTCTGTCATAGTTTCAGGAATACTCACAAGTACATCAATATTTACAGATGTCAGCCTTTAGCTTGTACTAATGAGAAATTATGGAATGGAAGGAAAACAAAAGAGACAAAGAAGGATGAGAATGAAGAACTTAAAGAAGTTATATTTATAGTTGATTCTTTGGTATGACATGTAAATAGGACAGACTGTGGGGTAAACAGGAAAAAACAATTAAGGTTACACTATCCAGGGGCAGGGGTGGAAGATGTAACTAACAAAACAAGTGGTATATTAAAAGGTGCTAGCAGTGATGCAATCTTTATTGTGTACATAAAAGACTAATATTGAGAGAAGGGTAGGTAAGAGAAGTTAATTCATAAGTACAAGGGATTGATAAAGACATTTAAAGAAAAGAGCCATAATAACTTACTTCTGTCAGAGATAATGCAAGATTTAACTGTGGAGATGAAATTATAAGTAAGTAACTAGGACTGAATACTAGGCTTAGGTTAATATCAAAGAAAGAGTAGGTTAGCTTTATGGGATCAGTTCAATGGGAAAAAGAGTGTGGCAACTTTAAGCTAGGACTACAGTGGTAAGGACGGTATAAACTAAAGGAAGAAAAAATATAGAGAAAAGTATAGTGTAGGAACAAAGTAAAGAAAGGGTAGATAAACTGTTATTATTGTAATGCTAGATGTATAAGAAATAAAATATGAGACCTTAGAGCACTAGTTGAAACATAATTTTGGTATAATGAGAATAACTGAAACTTGGTTCAATGCAGACAATTTTGATGACAGAAATTTCTTTGAAATACAGGGTTATAAGGTTAGTTAATAGGGATAGAGTACTGAAAAAGAGGGGGAGGAGTGGCTTTATTTACAAAATATTTGTTGCATCCTGTTCAAGTTGAAGATATCAACGATGATAGCAACGTACTAAATGTAGCCATACTAAAATGAAGGTTATAATTACTTGTGCCTTAAAACATTGTTAAGAATTTAGAACATAAAAGAAATTGGGAAGTCACGTTAACTTTATAGTAAATGCATGGAAGAAGACCTCAGGCTTACTGCTGAGCCAGTGGGGAAGGGGGGGTGGGGGCAATTACCTCCGTAATATACTTTTCTAGTAATAAATTTTAATTCTTGAATATATAGACATAACATTTTCATGTAAACCTATTTTCATATCTGAAAAATTGAGGTCACAAATTAAGAGTGAAATATGATGCTTGCTGGTGAAACACACTTGTAAGACAGAAAAAACAGCTTTGGAGGAGATACTCATTTAAATTTTGAACGACAACAACGTGATACCTTACCCTGTAACAAAAGGTCATGTTCCAAAGTGATTACTATTAAACTACGTGTAAACATGCTTCTTTCCGATTATTTTGTTAAATGTCTTTTAGTCTCTGATCCAACTTAAGTTTTCATACGCTTTGCAATGCTACTAATTTTATAATATTTAGTTTGCTTTTTCTTTTGTTACAGCAAAACTGCTTCCTAGTGCTTCAAAGATGCATTCTATTCGTTGTGTTCGCAATAGTGTAAAAATTATTTTAAATTTTACTAGAAATTAAAATACCTTCCTGTTTTACTGAACAATAGGTCATAGGTCAAAATCTTAGAGTTTGGGAACGTGAGTGTAATTCGTTCATCAAATGACCTTTTCTTAAGAACCAAATCTACCTTCAATTTCATATTTATTTTTGTTACGTTACAAAATGTTTGTCTTTGAATGAAACTAACTCGTAACAAAGAGTAAGTACAACACACACACACACATATATATACACACACACATACACGGAGCACATATCCAGTAATCGTTTTACAATGCCAGAAATAGGGATAACAAGTACTCGAATTTCGGATATTAACTAAAACACGTTAACAGAAAACGAGGTTATTTAATAGAATATATTACTGTAAATGCTCAAACGTTTCTGTGATATGAGATGCTATGAACCACGTATTTAATAATTTACTGTATCTTAGTATATATATATATTTAGTTAAACTACCGTGCTGACGATATTACATTGCAGACAAATTCAAACTTAATGACTTATTTAATGAGTTCATGTAATACATGTGCTGTAGAGAAGTAATAATGTCTTAGGAAATAAATCACTGAGCGATGGCAATTTATTGATTTATTTATAATCTGTGCTGCTGTGTGAAAATATGTAAATAATCTAAGCAAACACAATCGGAAAAAAATCAACTTCACCACCTATAGTGGAATAGACTCGACCATAAATTCGTGGGGGCGCAGTCATGTTATTCTGAACTTTTCGAATGCTATAAACGTAAATACCAAAGGTTGCCCTTTAAGAATCGCAGACTGTTGAAAGTGTGGTCAATTTATTCTACAGTCAGCTTATGGTTAGTTCGGAGCGCGAGGAGAGCATGCCGATTCTAACTAGAACTTCTGCTAGCCGATGTACAGGGGGTCTGAAAAAGCGTCAAATAAATCGAGTTTGTGGAATACTTGGGGGATAAATCTTTAAACGCGAAAGTACTCTTTTAAGTTCTATATATCTCACGCGTCGAAAAAGGTGCTGTGGAATATTCGAACTGTGATAGCCAATCTTTCTGTAAATTCCTTAAGGTAAGCTCAAGTTTGTCTTTTCACGTTAGTAATCAAGAAGTATTAATGTCCAAAAATGAGAGGGAATTATCTAACATTTCTATTTCAAATATTCTCAACAAGGTTAAGCTGGAAGTGAGTGAAACATTGCGTAAGGACAAGTTGAAATTTATTTTCGTTAACACTCAAAAATAATAAATACAGGGTCATATAATATATTTTCAAAATGTGCATGGCTTCTCGAGTAATTTTTATTTACCCCGAAGCAATAAAAATATCAATTCATGATTTAAATAAATCACAGTTTAAAAAAGAGAGAAGTGTGTAAGGGAAAATAAAATTGTTAATGAAAGCAATTTGGACTATAGGAGGTAATTATATGAGAAGTATTAGTTATGGTAATATTCTCGAAATCACTTTGCAAGCATGCTTCAAAACGTTCCAGTAATAACTGCATTCGTCTTGGAAGTCTATCACAGGAAAGTATTACTATAATACCAAAATTAGTCAAAGATTACTTGTTTTAAAATAATCTTGAAAGTTTGTGTGTTAAGGACAAAACTACACAATGGGTAAAAATGGGAGTGAATCAAACTTTGCGGCAGGGGAAAAATTTAGTAGTTCAGGTGCATGCCTCACCTGATTTTTTATTTTATTTTCTTACCTTTAAGGTGGGAATTTGAGCCTATCATGATGCAGAGTGGGCCAAGATATGATGGCAATCAAGGGCAAATAAATTAATAACCAATTTGCACGACTTTTTCGACTCTTTTTATTGCCATTTACCAAGTTCATTGTAAAATTTTAATCCATTTCACCAAGCTAGTGAGTGGTTCTAAATCTTTTTCGTCATCAGACCATTTCGGGGGTTAAAAGACCCCCTGAACATCTACCAGCCCTAACCCACCCGGTTTCGCTTGCCGCTGCAAAAAACTTATATTTAATCGGAAGAATGACGCTGCTTTTGATGTGACTTGCATTTTGGACCAGCAGACGGACCACCAGTGGTGCACGAACCACATTTTGAGAACCACTACACCAGTGGTTGGCAACCTTTTTTGATCGCGGGTCAATTATTT
>NW_013666882.1:290856-302565 GCF_000517525.1 Limulus polyphemus | reverse complement strand
GTCCCCTTACGGGATGCAATGGTGAAGCCAACTTTTGGCGGGTCAGCCAAATTATTGCCGCGGGTACTTAGTGACCCGCGGGTCATGGGTTGCCGACCACTGCACTACACTAAGGCAATATTTTGAACTAAAAATTCAATAAAAGTTGAAGAAACTGTAAACCTACAAAAGCCTATAGGAAAGTTTTGTCCCCATGTATTGGAGTCCAGGTCTCCCCGTTCCAATGCTTATGAATACTGTCAGCATTTTCAGATTTGTTTGTGTTTTTTTTGCACAAAACTACACAATGGACTACCTGCGCTCTGCCAACGGCGGGAAATTTAGCCTCGGATTTTAACGGAGTTCCACAATTTGAAAGATACTTTCACGAAACCGAACTTCAGCAACATGGCACTTAGATATTGTAAATAAAGGTTTGTTCTCTCGCACCAAAGCAGGAAATTACGTAAATAGTGAGGCCACATTCAATGATTAAAGTCAATAGATAAGGCATAAATTAATAATTTTTTGATCAGTTGCGCAGATGTTGGTCAACTTTCGGTTATAGTATAGCTATATCATAACAAGATTGGAAACCATTCTGCTTGTTAAACTTTAAATGAAATTTTAAAACTGTGCTTTCTTTACATTCACAAACTTATTATTTAGCAAAGTAAGTTAATATGTTGAAAGCTATTTTATACAATTAAGGGCAATAAGTTACCACAAAAATAATCATATTTTTCTTTAGATTGATATCAAATTCTAAATATGACTAACTTATTGTGCTGAGGATATTAAAATATATGTCGCGTTTAAATATGAAACGTATCATAAAAGAATGTCAACCTAAGAATAAGTGAGATGACCATTCGCCCGCCATATTGAAATGACTTTGCTAACAAAATAAAATAAAAATTAGGGTTACCATCATGTGTTATTCGAGTAATAGTTAAAAACTGTTCATTTATAGACAACGGTTTGATCAGGTTTTATCACAAACTTCCAAGTAAATCTATAATCTACCATATATAAGAATTCACTAGTGTTTTGTAAATGAAATAATTATGTTTGGGACACTTAATTAAATATATATATATAGTTCAGTCACCATAAAATATGAAATGCGAACAACATTTTGATAATAATATAACACCATTTCAATAAACTAAATTTGATTTATCTATCATATAACAGGTAAGAAGTTAAAAAAAACGTTTACACTTAGCGACGAATGTAAAGTGACATTAATAATATCCTGCAATTACCACAAAAAATATTTCATGTATATAGTTTCGTTCATTTTATGCGCAAAACTACACAATGGGCTATTTTCGCTGTGTCCATCGCGAAGAATTGAACTCCAAATTTCAGTGTTATAAGCTATCAAGCTTACCGCTGAGCCACCAGGAGACACCAGGTATACAGAAAGTTTTAGGTTATTAACATGTTTATCCACTCAATGTACACTTGTCCACATAAATTTTAATCAAAATATCACCTCACTTGAAACAAGTACAAACACAACAGACACAGAAATTATATTTGTCCTAAAATATGGACTAGTACAGCTATTAAAATTCTCAATAGAAAACACCAAAATGTTTGATTAACAAATCTGTTGTTTATAACAACATTTATAAATTCTTTTATCGTTAATGAATTGAATCCATTACCTCCTTGTTAAGGTTAAGTCTTCATCCATTTCTATACATTCATAAACCAGTTACCTTCTCATTATAGTCAGTTAAGTCTTTATCCAGTGTTACACAGCTAAAAACCTGTTACCTTTATATTAAGGTTAATTCTTTCACAGTTAACCCGATAGCTTTTAATCATGGATAAATCTCCACCAATTCTTAGACTAATAGTTAACAGAGTTATGAATCAAAACATGTTTAATATAAATATGATAAAAGCGAGATGTATCACTTCGACATTATGTGGTCCATCGTTTAACACAGACTCAACATATTATTACAAGTGAGAAGCACTACTACTTTATATTTGGACTAAATAGTGTAATTAAGCCACTGCTTTTGATAGCTGAATTAAAAATGTAAATACATTTGCTACTGAATTGTCATATTGAATTTGATGACCGAAACGTTTCCCGATTGTACACCTATTGCAACCTTGCACAAGTAAAAAACTGTAAGAAAAGTTTATAAAAGCATTATGTTTGATTAGTTTTACATTATTTGATCAGAAATATATCTTTCTTTTAGGGTTTCAGTTTGATATTTGCAGAACACTTGTTAGACGGTTTAACGAAATCAACTTATTCCTAAGGCGTGTTTTTTACTAGTATTCCTGCTCCAAATAATAGCTAAAGATCCTTTTACAAAGGGCAAAAACTGAAAGAAATATATAAACGTTAACTTCAAAAAGGAACCTTTGACTCAAATAAACTATCAATAAAAGGCGGTAAAGGCGCGAGATTTTCTAGTTTTAAGTGGAATAATCTGTGAAGACCTTGAACACTTAATGAACGAAGGTCAGGAAGCTTGGCTAGAATACGAGAGAAGTAGTTCGTTTTCTTCTGAAATTCACTCCTGTAGGTCACATGCTTACGCAAGGCGCCAACAATCTTCATTTGTAGCAAGTCAACTTTCTGAGAATCCTTTAATCCATGTCTCTCTGCGTTTAGAATAAAAAAAAGAAGAAGAAAAGGCGCTTTAATCTTTACATGAATGAATAAATAGAAAAAATCTCTCATCAGAGAGGGTGAGAGAGACTTAAAGAGTAGAAATTTGAAGCTTATTAGGTCATATTCTTTACAACGGCAGAGCAATTTTTAAACAAGCATAAATAACCCAATTTCACAAGAATAGAGCCCCTTCCTTAACTCAGCAGTAAGTCTGAAGGCTTATAACTCTAAACATCGGGTTTCGATACCTGCAGTAGGCACGACACAGATAGCCCATTGTGTAGATTTCTAACTAATAACAAACAAACGGATAAACGTAGAAACCCAGCACTGCACTTGTTTAAAATAGACCAGTTTGTGAAAAGATTATTTTTTAGTTATTATTATTATAAACGAATAACAATATTTGTTTGATAAATATCGTAAGATATACTGATAACAAAAAAAAAAAAATCTGTGAAGTCAGTTTAACAGAATTAAATATCGATCTTATAAATAATACTCAGAGTTTCAATACTTAAAATGAAAAAACTATAAATATTAAATACACAATTACAAGACAAACAGTCAAAACATAAAGTTTCGGAGTTATTCTCAAGTTGAAATTAAATATATTGTTTCTGCTTGGTTATAGATTGAATTTTCAAGATGAATAATAAATAAGAAATATTGGACTATGAGATATAATTTTCAATAACATACTTTTACAAACTTGTTGCAATACGCCAGTCAGATGCTTTTTATTTGTATGTTCCGAAACAATAATTACCATTGTCCACTGAGTAGTCTTCACAAAATGATCGATATATTTTAATAATAATTTTATGATGGTTTTAATTAAACATACCTTTATCGAAAATTCCTTACCCGTTATCAAGATCATGGCACAGAGACAGGCTAAGGTAGATATGTCTATATTAAGACTGTGCAGAGCACGAGAAAAGTCAACAATAGCGTCTAGCCAGTCACCAAAGGCACGGCGACATTGTTCCTTGTGAAGAACCAGGCCGTTACAGAATGTTAGGCTACGTTCATCCAACCTTAAGATAATATCGGCAATAGAAATTATAAGCAATCAGGAAAATTCTGAAGAAATAGTCAGTAACAAACATTTAAAACCACCCTGGACTAGGTTGATAAATCCAGTGTCTTAATAAACATCAAAAACAACCGAGCCGCGTCTGAACGACGACTATTTTAAGACTATTTAGTTGCCATCTGATGACAATATTCTGAACTATCAGTATTTAATTTAAATTGTTTTTCGTAACGACATTTAATGCTATTTCATAACGAAATCATGCTACAGTACAGCGTTTATACTATCGAATATAACGTAATAGACAACAAAGAAAATGTTTCAAAAAGAAATCAATGTTATTAATTTGATGGTCACAAAATTTGTCAACTTTCATACAAGGAAGATACACAGCAAAGATAACTGTGAAAAAAGAAATTATTCTAATAAATTAAGCGAAAGTTTTGTTAATCGACTATCCTCTCGTAAGTTCATATACAACTAAGTTAGACATAGTTGTATAAGTGATATAGATTTTAGTATTTTTTCATATGTCATTATGATGAAAGGTGAAATATTAAACAGCATACAATACGTGATTATTTTATGACTGTACTCCCTCCTTACAGTGAACTGTTGCAAAAAGCCACGTTGAAAAACAGCATGTTTTTTCTTTTTCTTATAGTGAGTTGTTTTGTAGAATTCTTATGACCACTTTCTATATTCTTAAACACCACGGCTGTAGTTAACTGTGATACAATCAATGCCACTTTTGAGCAGATTTAAAACATGCTGTGAGGGAATAAAAAATTCTGGCATTGAAGATCTTGAAGATCTGAATTATCAGAATAGTCTGTTTTTCTGCTGCAACTGAATTACATCTTTTAGAGTACTATCGCCAGTTATAATTGCTCTATCTCTTAGAAATGATTTTTAACATCAAAACTATATTTTAGAATAATTTATTTTGTATATAAGGCCATTGTTTTCTTTTCATTGAAATTCAGATATTATCTTGTAGTTATTCTATAGTGGTTTCTATTACAGTGGAAGTCGAATTTTTAATTTGAACAGGACTTTATGCACATGAGTTCTAGGATTCAAGTATAACCATCCCTAACTTTGAACTACTGACCACAAGCGAGGCAACCACCTACTAGAACCCGCTATCACAAGAACCTGTCAGACTCTTTGAATCAAATGACAGAATAGCTCTTACTTTTATAACACGCCCTCACCTAAGCGACATCTTAAACCTTGGACGCTATGATCCGCGGTTAAAATGAATTGGTACAAGAAGTCACGTTATAAAATATGTTATTTTCTTATATTTACCTGTTTTCTAAAATTCTTATCGTCTATTTCTTTATTGAAAGCTAGGCAGTAGTTAACTGTGATATAATCCATGCTAGTTTTGAATATGACCACAAGAATTTCATGTTTAAACGTTAACCTACCGATATGACAGTCTAATAACAAAAAGCTCAAGACTGGCGGCTTGAAACAGAAGTTGTTGATCTTCAATGCTTAGTTCCAAGAAGCCGGGAACTTTCTCGGCAAAAATACGAGTAATCTCCAAAGATGATGTCATCACACTAAAAAACTGCTGTACTTGTTCAGCTTCTGTAAGTGGGTTTTCACCAGCTAACACTTCCCTAAACTAATAAAAACTTCAGTATGTTACGTGATATATTAATGTTTTTAATTCTACGTGAAATAACTATCAGACACAGTTAAGAGTGAGAGAAATTACATCTTTTCTCTGTATACTTCAACATTGGATTCCATCCAGAACTAGAACTTTAAAACACACCATAATGGAATCAAAGTATCTGACAATTATGTCTTGAGGAACTTAATCATACTCACCACTTGCTGAATCATGACAGATGCGTATTTTTCTGCTACTGAAACAAATCTTATGGAGTACTAGCCATTTGTAATAAATTCAGTAACTCTTACAAATAGTCATTAACATCTAAACCTTTTTTTTTCGGAACTTTATTTTATAATAATTTATTTAGTGTATAAGGCTCTCGTTTTCTTTTTTATTGGTACTCGAAGGTTGTATAGTTATTCTATACAATGTATATATGCTGATGGTAATATCACAGATAAAGAACGATCTACTACACGCAAGAAAGAAATATTTTCTTACAAGAAATTCTTTAAGCTTTCAACCACTTCTTAAGGCCATTATTAAGTTTAACCTACACGGTAAAAAAGAACAGTACCGAAGGGTAAGACTTAAAGTAAAGTGACGTGTTTCCGGGTGAAAATATGGGTTTTTATTGGTAAAAACTTTAACACTTGTTAACAAAATATGCAAAGGAGTCACCATTCTGAAGTTTTTCCTTTTTGTTTTTAAATTAAGCACAAAGCTACACAGTGGGCTATCTGTGCTCTGCCCACCACGGGTATCGAAACCCGGATTCTAGCGTTGTAAGTCCACGGACATACCGCTGTGCCACTGGGGGGGGGGCACCATTCTGAAGAGGGAAGGGAATGCAATAATTTATTAGGTTCAGTACTCTAAAACTTTGTTCTGGTTCAATTATCTATATTTTCAACTAAAATTATTCGAGTGATAAAGTAAAAAAATGTGAATAAATTATAATTATCCATATTGTAATAACTATTGTGACGTAATGTCTATATTGTTAGTAGGCGTATGCTCAACCTAATGAGTGATTTAATTTTCTCGAGCTTTGTATGTTATTTTTTGTATAGCTTAATATGAGTCTTTTTGAAGAAAAAAAGCAGAAGGAAAGAAATTACTGTAGTATAATCTGCACTACAAGAAATATCCTGGCTTCGTTATTGAGGCAGACGAATTAAGGAATTTGATAAGAATTATATCTGGTGCCATCTGGTGAAAAACAACACAACTAAACATCTACAGCTTCCTACCACCAAGTACACGCTAAGGATAGGATATCTTATCTGTACAAAAGCCTTAAAATTTTGATATAATCCAAGATTAGGCATTAATATTCAGTAGATGGCAAAGTATGTTGTTTGACAATCAAATATTTAATCTATACCTATGAATAGTCAAGACTGGAAATCAGGGGATGCGATATCTTACCTGAACACAAGCCTTAAAAATATAATATAATTCAACATTTGTGGATTAATATTTATGTGAAAAATATATGGTTTAGATATATTTTCAACAATTTGATAACAAAAAGTGTCAATAGATAGCAAAGGATGTAATATGACATTCAAATACTTAATCTTTACCTGAGAGTAGTCAAGACTGGCAACATCAGGGGTTGTGTCCACAAGAGCACGAACTAGTGACGTAATCAAGCTGACAGGAGGAGATGGTGGTGACTCCTGTTGTATGTTGGGTTTAGATGGTAAACGACCACGCCGTCCCTTCAAGCTGTCCGATCTGACCACTAAAACCGTAACGGTTAGACGAAAGCAAAATGAGCAAGTAGCCACTAATAGTTAAGATTCCATTGTCGGAAACTTATTATAAAATATTTACGCAGTACTACTATAAATGTAAGTGTTTTTATTTTCGTTTGTTATTAAATACATGGCTACTCAATGGGCTGTCTGTGTTGTACCCTCTGCGAGTATCGAAACCCGATTTTTAAAGTTTTAATCCCTCAGAAATACCGCTTAGCCACCTAGGGGCAAAGTTAAATGACAAGTTTTGGTAAGCATTGTACATTTATCTTTTTCTAAGAACCACATGCTACAACCTTTTGTCCTGCCATCTGTTGTTGCAACTGGTCCCAACTTCATCCCACTGGTTCACTGAACTTCAGTCTCATCGAGCATGTATAGGATGCTACTGCTTTATATCTAGTTACTAAAGATACCGTGAACACAGTTCGTTCAGAGCAGTGATCGAGGTTGTGACCATACTCTATATTGAAGTCAAATTTCGCAAACTGAAACGATATAAAACCACATATACTAAATATTTATTTACGAGCGTAGGCTAAAACGGTTAATTATTTGCATTCCAAACAATATGATTGATTGCAGATATTTGATTTGCACTAAAATAAATTAAGAACTTAGAGATTATGCTAGAAAAATGGTTTTGCCTTGTCATAGCTAAAATATCAGTGTTAAAATATGCTTATAACTGTTTTATGCAATGTAATTATGTTTGTGGTTATCTTGATACGTGTTTTTCTATATACATCGGAGGTGTTTTCACATTTTTGAAAAATGTGAAAATTTATTTGTTGTAATGTTAAGTAGATAATCTTTGCGACTAAAGGATCATTAGACAGGACATTGTTGCATCAGTTCAAGTAGACAAACTGGTGGCTAGTAAACAACGTTTTGACGACTCACGATAGGCCAAAACCTCAACGAGAAGGTGGCAAGTGTTCTCCAAGATCCACTGCAACATATGTATGGTTAATGGTCAACATTACTAGTAGTGCAGTTATTGTGCTTCTGGGTATAACTTATTATTTACAGAATTTCATCTTACATACCCCAGGTGGTCTGCTTTTGTTATTTTAGGTGTAGTTGGTATTTTTTTGTTTTGTATATTGTTACTTCAAAAGCATCTTAGTTAGTGTAATGCATACAGAAAAACAATATACTTCTGATCAAACGGATTCCTTAGTTTCTACGTTCACATTAATTAACTCTAAGATGTGATATTTCTTTCTCTAAAGCGTGAGTCTTTTTTTTTAAATAAACAACATGATTGATAACTAGTTTTATTGTTGTTTTTGGCTCTGATATGCTTAAAAAATTACGGAACAAAAATAAAATGTCACAACGTTTCTTCAGATTGGAATTAGAGAGAATTGTTAGAAACGCCTAATGCACATCAAAAACTGTAAATCCTACTTTACAAAGATGTAGCTCAACATATTTTATATAAGCTGTGAACGTATGATAGATTTAGTCGGCCATGAACAAGTTAAATATGGTAGTGCATTGCACTGTAAGCCAGTTTTGCATTTGTCTGAATTCTGGGATGTCGATTTTACTTGTAAACCAACCTAGAGAGTTTTAGTAAAACTTGAGAGCGCCATCTATGTTATGTTTTATACATATGTTGTATTTTATGTTTAGTGGCTTTTCTAGTACTCCACGAAGAAATCTCAGTTTTCCTAATCACCTCTACAAAGTAATTATGAATTACTCGCCTTCTTTAACCATTCCAACAGCTAAACACTTCTGAAATCGACAAAACTGACATCTGTTTCGGCGTCTCTTGTCTACTGGACAATCTTTGTTTCCTAGGCAAACATATTTTGCTCCCTTTTGGACAGTACGCTGTTAAAAAAAATATTTTGTTAACAACAGTCTCTATAAAATATACATTTTTCAGGGCATACACTGGGATAAAAAACAACAACAAAAAACGTGATTTCATATGTTTCGTCGGAAAACATGTTTCCATACTCACAATAAAAATATGAAATATTTAATAATAATATTTTAAATAGATAAACTCCATAAAAGTAAATTTAATTGGAAATTTGTACATTTTGAAGAGTTACTCTCTTCTTGTATGTTTGTTTGTTACTATGCGCGAAGCTACACAATGGGCTATCTGTGCTGTGCCCATCAAGGATATCGAAAACCAGTTTTTAGAGTTATAAGTCTTCAGACTTCCCGCTGAGCCATTAGGGGTAGGGCTACTCTCTTTTAGAAAAGTATGTTCATAAAATGATATCAGTGCAAAAAATTCTGTCAACAGTTGTTTATTTTATTTTTATGTACTACTTACATCCTGTTTATAAATTCACACCTTTCGTGTAGACTCTTGTTTGTTCAATCTAAATTTACACCTTTAAAGATGTGAATTCTCACTTCAGTGTGCTTGTTGGAATCACATTCCAATCACACCTTTTTCTTTCTTTTTTAGAGTATAATATAATATTTTAGGAATATGAATCGCGTACAACATGGAGATATGCAGATGTTTATTCTAAGAAGTTATTAGACACAATGTATATAGTACAACAAAGAGTAACAGAATATCTCACCCCTCTTTTAGATACTTGTTGCATATTATCACGCTGTACTAAAACGTCTTCATAATGCGAGGCTAAAACCGATTTGTTGTTTTCAGTCTACTCCTGTATGGCACTAATGGTATCCATTGGTTGAAGCTCAGCTAATCTTCTTAATCAGTGTTATTAAAACGTACGTAAGTTCATGCAATGACCCTAGGTGCGAGCTGTGGCTCTACAGGTGTTATTAGTATAGTGAGATCGTTATGCGATGTATAGTCACAAAGAACAACGTTTCCAAGAAGCGTTAATTTATTATTTTTGATCAAAGCAAAATAACGCACATCAAACAGTTTAGGACACCAACAGACTCCGCAATCACATTCTAAGCCAATCCGGAGCAGTGCCTTGAAAAAAGTGTACCTTGAAACTATGATTCCAAAAGCCATAATAATGAACTAGGACATATCTTCTGGTATCGTAAACAAGACAATAAACAAAGATTTAAAGTTCTAACGAAGGATTATGATCCAAAAGCTTACAAGTTTCCAGCCACATCACGAAATCCATGAATGTGTTCACGAGAAACGTGGTCAATAGACCACGAACCTGCCTATTCCTGCCATTAGACCACGTACCTGCCTATTCCTGGCCATTAGACCACGTACCTACCTAGTCCTGGTCATTAGACCACGTATTTGCCTATTCCTGGCCATTGGACCACGTACCTACCTAGTCCTGGTCATTAGACCACGTATTTGCCTATTCCTGGCCATTGGATCACGTACATGCCTAGTCATGGTCATTAGACCACGTACCTGCCTGCTCCTGGTCATTAGATCAAGTACCCGCCTGTTACTCTCCCACACTTTCAATGAATGTTTGTAACAATGACCTGCTTAAACGTGGTCTGTAAAGCCGACCTGTACTCATAGTGTAGGGTCTACGAGAAATAGGTCAAGATGTGTGGCATATGTCTGACCACAACGTCCTTCGTAGTAACTTGTTGCTAGTGAAATTACAGTATCCAACGATAAATGCATAAACACGGCAGTCAGAATACGCATAATTAACAATAGAAGAAGTAATTCCAAAGGCAGAACACCGTTTTAATAATTTGTGATTAACTCTCAATATTCTGTATTTATATACATATATTAGTACTGCGGTTTTTACCACTACTTCGCTCCCTGTTGATGGATCTTCACCAATTTTGGCATGTAGTTTTTTGGGGGTCTATGCGGGGATACATTCAAACTTGCGGTTTCACATTTTGTGTTTTGCAGTTTTTATGGGCGTTTTTTGCAATTACATATAAGGGAAGCAACTTTTCATGTCTTAAGATAACCTTTCATTGACCATGTATTTACTTAAATTCTGTCCAGGGGACAGGTACTACGGCTAGTTACTAATAGTATTTACTACTTCGGCACTGGTCTCATCTTGTTAGTCCATTTCTATACTTTGAGCTACAAGGAATATTAGTTAGTGGAAAATTTATCAGCTCTTCACAATCTACTGCTATATTGTATAAATTACTAAGAACACTTATTTTTCCCCGTAGGCTTGTGGAGTTATAATGCTAGAATTTCCCATGGCGATCACAGAGTTTTTACTAAAACAAAAATCAATAATTCATTAGTTGAAATTTGTCTTTTCTTTTAAATCCCCTCTTATCTAGTACATTAATAGTAATATTTATTGGTTGAAAATTATCTGTTCTTAATCTATGTTTATACATTACTAATGGTATTTTTTTAGTTTTGAGTGTTGAAACTAATTACTATATATATTGAATATTAATTAGTTACTGTGTTTTGTCAGAATGATATTGTACCTTAGTTTTATTATTCTGGCTGATTGGTCGTGTATACTGGACATTAATTTGACCATTAGTTACTGTATTTTGGCTGATTGATGTATTTACTGAACACCAGTTTCTTTCTTAGCCAGATTGTTATTGTAGTTACTTACGTAGTTCTCGTATTTGGCTTGGTACATTTATTACTGTATTTATATGAATATAATAATACTGTCTGTTGTATGTCCAGGTAATTACTTTGGATGGATCTTCACCAAAATTGGTATGGAGGTTCATTAGGTCCATGCGG
>NW_013666882.1:287383-289949 GCF_000517525.1 Limulus polyphemus | reverse complement strand
CGGTTTCACATTTTATGTTTTGCAGTTTTTATGGGCGTTTTTTACAATTACATTTAAGGGAAGCAACTTTTTCTGTCCTAAGGTAACTTATCTTTAATCACGAATTTACATAACTTCCGTCCAGGGGACAGGTACTCCAGCTTTTTCTCACCAATTGAAGTTGCACATTGGTAATAACTTAGTGATGTTCAGTTACGAAGGTTATGCTATGTAGGTAAAATAGTAATCTATTTCGTATTCAGCAATAAGTGCTGCACATTTGTGATAACTTAATAACATTCAATTACACAGGTTACGCTCTGTAGGCAAAGTAGTTATCTAATTGGTATTCAACAGTAGATCTTACACATCTGTGATAACTCAGTGACCATGTGCAGTGAAACATGATATCTAGCAGTAGTTACAGCATATTCTCCTACATATTACTGTAAGTTATCACCTTCACTCACTAGGGCTACAGTTGTGTATAGTTAAAACTTTTACATTTCGTTTGATACACTTAGTTGAGAAGTCTGTCAAATTGGATATATAGATGTTTGTTAGTTGATTTTCGCACAAAGCTAGTCGAGGCCAACCTGCGCTAGTCGTCCCTAATTTAGAAGTGATAGCGTGGCGGGAATGAAAGTAGTCATCACCTACTCTTAGGCTACTCTAATCGAACAGTGGGATTGACCGTCGGCTGAAAGAGCGAGCATGTTCGGTGATGGGATTCGAACCCACGACCCGCAGGTTGCGAGTCGAGCACCCTAACCATCAGGCCAGAATATATCGAAGCATCCCATTTCACCAACCGACTGGAGAATGTTTTATCATGTGATATCAAAGACTTATATGCGCTCTGTCCGCCTCAAAGAATCGAGCTCCAGATTTTAGCGTTGTAAACTTATCACTGACCCACCAGGGGACTTTATCTAAATTAATTATCAAAATACTGAACTAAATTAAATATAAGGAGTTATGAGGGGAGCTAAAAAAGAACTTATAACAATATGTTAACCACATTATATCTACTACATCCAATTCCGACGAGGCCTTTCGCTCACTACCAGGACTAGGATATCATAGACACAGTGTGAACTAGATTAAGTTGGTGAAGTGCAATTTTTATCAATTTTATTCATAAACTAGAATTAGGGTAAGGATTAATAACAATATTAGCAAAGAAAGTTAATTCTATAGGTCAGAACTACAAAGCAATCTAATGAACGAAACTACTACTAAAGTGGTCACGGTATCTGAATGAACTGCGCGTGCCTTGTGTAACCGAGAGACACTTGAGCTGGTATTTCTATTTCTATTTACTTAACACAGAATTGTTGTAAAACTGGCATCACATTAGTTATTTGATTAGCTCAAATAGAGTATATTAATTTTTAAATATAGGTTACGTTTTTTGCCGGATCAGGTGTTTTATACTTGATTGAGCTTACCATGTTTCGTCAGATTAGATATTTGTTTATTGAACATAAGTTACCGTTTTTAGCCAGATTAGGTGTTGTATACTTGCCATTATTTACCGTCTTTGTCCAGGTTAGATATTGTATGTTGGTTATAAGTTGCAGTTTTTAGCCAGATTAGGTGTTGTATACTTGACATTATTTACCGTCTTAGGCCAGATTAGATATTTTATGTTGGATATAAGTTACCGTTTTTAGCCAGATTAGGTGTTGTATACTTGAGATTATTTACCGCCTTTGTCCAGGTTAGATATTGTATATTGGTTATAAGTTGCGGTTTTTAGCCAGATTAGGTGTTGTATACTTGCCATTATTTACCGTCTTTGTCCAGGTTAGATATTGTATATTGGTTATAAGTTGCAGTTTTTAGCCAGATTATATGTTGTATACTTGACATTACTTACCGTTTTTGGTCAATTAAGTACTGTATATTGTAAATTAAAGTGAAATAAATTTCGTTAGCGATTCTAAAGCTAACTGATGGGAAAACATTTTGTATGATAAGACAAATTAATATACAGGTTAACCAAAAATGTGTCTTTTTTTTTCTTTCGTTTTGGAAATACCACACACACTACTGAAATTAATTACTCTTGGATATTAAACATTATTCTCTATATTTGACCAGATTAGATATTAGGTGCTAAAATACAGTATAGATTAATTTTACATTCCGTTTCAAAACGTAACATAGTCACGTTGATAATCCAATAAACTCGCAACTTGTTGAATATAACGTTTCGTGACTCATTTCAAGGTTGTCTTATAGGAAGCATCTCTACACCTTTTAAAATAGTTGTACTACTAACATGCTAGAAACGTTTGTCTTTGTAACTCATTATAGCGGTAACTGTGTACTTCGGAAATATGGGTGTCGCGTATTTGTTATCATAAAAGATTTCTTGTTCCATTTAACATCGCCTGTTAAAGTCTTATCTTAAAATCTTGAAATGTTATAAAACGACAAACTCTTAACGTTAGCCACTTAGTCGGAAAGATTATCACTACTTTATAACATGCGAGATACATTAGTACATTGATAAAGTTCATTTTCTTGTACTTTCACTGGGTTGGCCCGGCATGGCCAGGTGGTTAGGACACTCGACTCG
>NW_013666882.1:265037-286660 GCF_000517525.1 Limulus polyphemus | reverse complement strand
TGGTGATGACTAGCTGCCTTCCCTCTAGTCTTACACTGCTAAATTAGGGACGGCTATCGCAGATAGCCCTCGTGTAGCTTTGCGCGAAATTCAAAACAAACAAACAATTCACTGGGTTAGAGGAACTCTCTAAGATGCTTCCAATACCGCTGGCCATGGTTTTATTTCTTGGCTATCAGGCAGCACTAATTCTACTGAAAAATCTTTTATTTTACCAAGAAATACTGAAGACAACCGCACACTACCCTAGGAACATGAGATGTCAAATTACACGCGTGAGAATATATTGATATCTGAAGCATTTTTTGTTCGTTGTTTTATAATTCCTGACTTCTAATTTTTTATGTAAAATTTATGTAAATCCGCTTAATACAAACACAAACGACGACATGTTTTATATACTGAAAGCATTGCAGATGTGTTGAAAGTGAACTTACATCGTTCTCATTTACAACAAGTGTCGATAAAAATTAGTATTTCCATGTTTCATTACAAACAGATTAGACAGGAAATTGCATCTGGGTTTAGTAGCGTTAAGTCTCACGTTACAGAATTGTTTTACAACGTATTTTTTTAGTTCATGTTTGTTTGGAATTAAGCACAAAGCTACACAATGGGCTATCTGTGCCCTGCCCACCACGGGTATCGAAACCCGGATTCTAGAGTTGTAAGTCCGCAGACATGCCACTGGGGAGCTAGTTCCTGTCTTTCTCTTTTAGTCGTACGGTTTTGGTTAATTATTTTTACCCACTGAAGTTTTTAACAATGGTGCCATAGTAAATCTTATCATTCTGATCGAATTTTTCGACTTGCATTGAATACAATTATTCCGAATTTAATTTTTTTCAAAACTATCTATAGAAAACTCTACTTGCAACAGAATAGTAGCACAAACTGAACATCGTCTACTGTTCTTGATCCAATGTTTTTTCTCTATAATCTCATAACATATTTTCTTACCGTACAGAACTGCTCCCACCAGTTTTTAGTTTATCTACTTGTTTCGATATGTCTGTGTAGTTACAGAACTTAAATTGTCCTTTTTTTTTTAATAAGTAATTAATCACGCAGAACAACAAGTGCTTCAAACTCAGGCCCGGCATGGCCAGGTGGTTAGGGCTCTTGACTCGCAAGCTGAGGGTTCGAATCCCCGTGCCACCAAACATGCTCGCCCATTCAGCCGTGGGGATGATATAATGTGAAGTTCAATCGTCGGTAAAAGAGTAGCCAAAGAGTTGGCTGTGTGTGGTGTGACTAGCTGCCTTCCCTTTAGTCTTTCACTGCTCTGTGAATTACGTGTTACATTGACCACGTTTTGTTTATTACAAGCATAAGAAGCTTACCTGGTGTATTGTTACTATTCTCCAAGGGTTCAAAGTAAATTCAAACTGAATTTCTTATCAAAGTAATAAACAACCCAAAACAAAGCTTTTAATTTACCTTGAAAAATCCCTTGCATCCCTCGCAAGTCCGAACTCCGTAATGTTGGCAAATTGCATTGTCCCCACACACAGCGCAGAACCGAGATGTGGAAGGGCTAAGGTTTCTGGTTATGATTTTGGATGGGCAAGACTGGACGTAAAGGCTGTATGGTTCACTGAAACCAACAGAATATACATATACTTTCCACCGTTAAAAACAACGCTACGAATCAGGGTCACAACGGTATTAATAAAAGTCATCGGTTTCTCGTGTAAAATGAGTATGAAAACCAGCCTGATGATCTCCAATACTGGATACTTACTATTTACATTTGAAAAGTTAATATTCAAACTATTATCAAAATTAATGGAATAAAATTAATATAAATACACATTGTATCATCTATGCAATTTACAAGTTAAGAAATGGACAGCAAAGTTTATACTGTTCTTAAGTACAACGTTAAACATATATAGAAGTCTATGAAACTGACGTAAATGCTCGAGTGCTTTTGACGAATAGGGTTAACGTATGGCCAGTTCTCAAAAGTTAGAGTGCTTCTTTTTTTTTAATTTTCCAACATTTTGTTGTGATTTATGGTGCCATATTTTACAAAATGTTTGAATAAATTTAACCCTAGAATTATCAATGCCCTATCAACGTTACACAAAATAATTTAAAGAAAAATATTATTAGCCTTACAATTAATCCCACTTTGTAAAATCACACAGTTATTATGTATTTTACATAGAAAATGTGAGATTTCACCCAGTTTTTTTTTTTTTATTTAAACCATGTGTTACAAAGGCAATAGCACAAAAACTACTTAATGTAACGCAAAACATGGACCCCATTGGTAGTCAGTAATTTAAAGTTTAAATAGTTCAGTAGGATAGTCTAATGGGACTAAGAACCCAGTTATTAAGGTATAAAACAAAGTAATCCGAGTTATCATTTCATGCTGTACAAAGCTTAAACGTGTAACTCAACACCAAAGATGCTAGGCGTATTCTAATTTCGGACCTCGAGCCATACTCTACAGGGTGTCTCTAGGAGTTGAGAAAAGGATAAAAGGTTTTCTTTTTGACGGTACGAATAAAATTTAACAACATCTAGATTTTCACAGATGTAAGGGTTGGGAATCTTTTATAGCACAACGAATGACATACAAATCACCACCAGTTTCACAGAAGTAATCAGGGGAGGTGAAGAGATCTTTTACAACATAGTGAATGACATACAAATCACCACCAGGTTTAGAGAAGTAAGCAGGGGAGGTGAAGGGATCTTTTATTACACAATTAATGACATACAAATCATTACCAGTTTTATAGAAGTAAGCAGGAAAGGTGAAAGGATCTTTTATAACACAATGACTGACACTAATCAAATACTTTTCACAGAAGTAAGCAAGGGAGATGGAGGGATCTTTTATGACACAATTAATGACACTAATTAAATCCAATTTCACATAAGTAAGTAGGAGAGGTAAAAGAATCTTTTATAACACAATGACTGACACTAATCAAATACGTTTCACAGAAGTAAGCAAGGGAGATGGAGGGATCTTTTATGACACAATTAATGACACTAATTAAATCCAATTTCACATAAGTAAGTAGGAGAGGTAAAAGAATCTTTTATAACACAATGACTGACACTAATCAAATCCAGTTTCACAGAAGTAAGCAGGGGAGGTGGAGGGATCTTTTATAACACAGTGAATGACACAAAAATCGCTACCAGTTTTACAGAAGTAAGCAGGGGAGGGGAAGAAATCTTTTATAACACAGTGAATGACATACAAATCACCACCAGTTTTAAGTGAGCAGGGAAGGTGAAAGGATCTTTTACAACACAATGAGTGACACTAATCAAATCCAGTTTCACAGAAGTAAGTAGGGAAAGTGAAGGGATCTTTTATAACACAATTAATGACATACAAATCACCACCAGTTTTACAGAAGTAAGCAGGGGAGGGGAAGGGATCTTTTATAACACAATGAATGACACAAAAATCGCTACCAGTTTTACAGAAATAAGCAGGGGAGGTGAAGAAATCTTTTATAACACAATTAATGACACTAATTGAATCCAGTTTCACAGAAATAAGTAGGAGAGGTAAAAGGATCTTTTATAACACAGTTAATGATATACAAATCACCACCAGTTTGACAGAAGTAAGCAGGGGAGGGGAAGGGATCGTTTATAACACAATGAATGACATACAAATCACCACCAGTTTTACAGAAGTAAGCAGGGAAGGTGAAAGGATATTTTATAATACAATGACTGTCATACAAATCACCACCAGTTTTAGAGAAGTAAGCAGGGGAGGTGAAGGGATCTTTTATAACACAATGAATGACATACAAATCACCACCAGTTTTAAATAAGCAGGGAAGGTGAAAGGATCTTTTATAACATAATGACTGACACTAATCAAATACGTTTCACAGAAGTAAGCAGGGAAAGTGAAGGGATCTTTTATAACACAATTAATGACATACAAATCACCACCAGTTTTAAGTAAGCAGGGAAGGTGAAAGGATCTTTTATAACACAATGAATGACATACAAATCACCACCAGTTTTACAGAAGTAAGCAGGGGAGGTGAAGGGATCTTTTATAACACAATTAATGACACTAATTAGATCCAGTTTCAGAGAAGTAAGCAAGGGAGGCGGAGGGGATGTTTTATGATTGAATAAATGACTATCTAATCATAAGCAGTTTATAATAGGAAAGGGTTAAACTAAAAAACTATTTGATTAATAAAACAATGGTCTTTTTTCAGAGAAGGGGCCTTTGTGATTGAATGACACTGCTAACATAACTAGCTTTTCAAAGTTTGCTGGGAGAAATGAGGAAGGCTTTTATGACTTTATAATTGGTACATTAGATTTTTTGTAGATTTTGGTTTCATGATCACTTAGAAAAACAAACAAACTTGGTTTGCGTTGCGGCGATCGGATATCAATCGTTGTCATGTCTATACGATCGATCACCTAAGTCGAATTTTTAATTAGTAACTATTTATTTCACTTTTTATTTTCTAATTATGAGCCGAAATGTGGAATAAAAAACTAACACTTATTTATAAAAATTTGAATATAAAATACAACTTGAAATAATAGTAATAATAGAAATAATTATTTAGTCGTATAGGCTACTAAAACCTAACAATGACTGTTTCACCAATGTTTAAGTTTATAAAACTATGATTTTCATATTTATATCAATGTTCATGTTGTTTAGAGACACTATGGAATGTGTAGTTTTGCCTTCTCATAATAACATGTAAACATACTGGTAAAACGTAACGTCTATACCAAATTTCTTATTCTAAAATTTTTATACTCTGAAATATACTTAAACTTTTCTTTAAGAAAATTACCTTTTGAATAAGTAAAAATCCCAAGAACCCAGTTGAAGCTGTAAGCTACTCGAAACATATGGGTTTTTCTGCATTACCAAATAATAAGTAGCTTTAGGTTTCTCAAACTAAAGCAGGGGATGTATGAAGTAGCTTTAGATTTCTCTAACTAAAGCAGGGTGTGTGTCGAGTAGCTTTAGGATTCCATAACTAAATCGGGGGGATGTATTGATTGAGTCTACTACTAATTTAGATACTAGTAGACTGTTTCTGCTTACAAAGTGAGATATTAGAAAACAATGGTTTTAAGTAAAATACCTTGGTTGAGATGTCAGTGAACTAGAAATAGTCACCGAAAGTTGCCTTGGTTTCTTAGAAAGTACATTAGTTGATGAAGATGTTTCTAGATCTTCTGCTGGAAGATAAATTTCTAAAGGAGAATTGTTAGTCTGTAAATTAAACGTAGGACTCTCAGATAGTGATGGTACTGGTAACATTGCAGGGAAAATAGAGGGTTCTTCGAAATTAGAGGAGGATGGGATTTCCATGGGTTCCTGATACATCGCCTGTGAGAAAGTTGTTGATTGCACTGTTACCAATGGGCTAGAATAGCAGGAAGATAAGTAGGAAACCGATAGTGGCTGTGAAAGTGGAATGCCTGGAGAAGACATCTCTGTCCTGTAAAGTTGTGAAGACTGGAATGGAAAGGATGAACTTAGGGATTGTAGACTAACTAACGAAGCTGAAAGACTCTCTGTCACGGCTGGGGGCTCTAGCTGTCGCGACAGTACATCTTCAGACTTGAAGGAGAAGACTTGCGACTGGTTCGCATCACGTCGATACCTTGGAGAGTACGTTTCTTGAAAGCTGGGGAGGGTGCCCGCACCAGTAAACATTATAGCGAATCCATCCGTGGAGTTAGGCAAAGACGTCGAGGAAAGTGGAGAACTTTCAGGCAGGAGCTCCACAGTTTCATCGACATCCAAGGCTGGAAGATTGCACGCTTCGTCGCTGAAACTCTTCTCGGAAAATGGCATGCTGTACTCTGGACCCAAGGTGCTGCTGGGCAAAGTAAAAGAATTGCCCTGTAACGAGAGTACGTTTATTAAAGTGATCTTTTAACAACTTTAAATATTACATTAAATCTCTTGCTGTAATATTTGAAATAAATATTATATAACGTATAGGGAGTCATTTGCTAACATAACGAAAATAATAGAGAATGCTAACTTTCTAATGAGGATGCTCCCTCCCCCCAAAAAGAAATTATACAGTCTTTTAGCGTCAAGAAGTTAAAGTATATTACGTACCGAAAGCATTTGAATTATCATATTTCTTTAAACGGCATCTGCGCAATTCGTTAGCTTGTTGGTGAAGAAATGGTTTTAAATATTTAAGAATTGGTTTATGAAAAAAAAGTTAAATGAATATTTTGTGTTTAATGTAAAGCTACTAAGACAGCTTGTCAGCAGAGTCCTCCTACCCACCATCCACGCTGACGGATTGAATGTAGATCTTATAAGGCACTCACAGATAAAAGTAGGGGAATACTTTGTAATGTCACATGGATTCGAACCTGGCTTGTCAACTCCGAAAACCAGAGCTTTACCCTAAGGCTAACCTGCTCTCAAAATAATAATAATTATAAAAGACATTTGAATTATATATATATTAAATCAAAACCATACTAAAAACTACATTTTGCAGTTATGTTTATGGAGGTGCATGTTTCAAATTCGGATCCAGGAATCTGTTTTAAGAGATAAGATTTCAATTTTAGGTTGAGTTGCTCAAACAGAAAAATAAAACAACAACAACAAAAACACATAGACACAAAGTTTAGTCTTAATAACTTGCATTGAAATTATCCGACCAGCAAAATATCCACAAGAAACGCCATGTAAACCCGAAATGATAGTTTGACCTCAAGTAGAAATAATTGATATGTAACAAAATCGTCATATACCTTAGAAGTTCTTTTTCGTATTCAAGAGAATATTTGGAGTAGGTTTAACTTTTCCGTTTATGTGAGCACTTATGTATTTATGTTGAGATAAAAATAGAAATTTGTGTAACATTTCTGTAGATTTATGACTGACGAGTGTCAGTTTTTCCAGCAACATTTGCAAAAAAGCCGGTTTCTAGGTGGACAGGATACACGATTTTTGGGTGTTTTAGAAAAAGAGATAATAACAAGTGCTAAAATCTCATGCAAACCGTTTCCTTTTTAATTGATATTTTGTTGTAAAAGTAACTTTGATATTTGAACACTTTAGCATAAATGCCTTACTTGAAAAAAGGAAGCATTAAATATAGTTGTGTACCAAAGGCGTTTACTACTGAGTAAACTATATTTCTTACTTTCATCATTACTATTTGGAGAGATCAGGCTGGTAAAGTTGGTAGCTTGAGTTAAAGTGCTTCTTTTCTGTACATTTGATCTTTATTTTTCGTAAGCGCACGGACAACCTTACTATGGAGATATATTATTGTTTACAGTAAAACTGAAGACTTCAAGAAACAGTTATATTTCGTTTGATAAATGGTATACAGTCAGTGTCTTGGTAAAGTTTTCGATTATTATTTTTACAGAGGGTTTGATGAGCACGTTATATTAAAACGATTTTGGTGCCTCACCACGTCGTTACAGACCATGTCGCCACATCAGATTATGCTCTATCTGACGACCATGCATCATCTTGACAGTAGCCCTGTAGCGTTACTTCCATTGCAAAAGGATGAGTCATAAGACTTTCATGTTCAAAGCACACAACTCATTTGTACATGCTTTCAATAAACCATCTAGTTTATGAAGAAGACTGTTCCTATAATGCCTGTATCGCACAGAAACCCATAGGTGCTGTGTTCGGCGACATAATCGGTATGGTTTCCTATGGAATAGTATGAATACCCGTTTTATTTTCCAGCTGCTTCAAATATGCGATGGTTTAACAGAAGGTAAGATTAGAAGACTTATCTTGGTGAACCCATACCATTTTGGCCTCGTTTCCGGATGATTATCTTGCGTACTGTTGCTTGAGACACGTGGACGGCTTCTGCTGCTTACATTTGTGTTTTTGGATAGCCACTTGTTACAAGGCGCTGCCCTTCGCTTACCACCCCTGGGGTGTGATTTGTTACAAGCCTCTTTCTGGTCCTAGTTCTCCAAGTCAAGTTGATCCATTTTATTTGTGTTTTCTGATAACATTAATTGCTAGAGATACCTCAACTTTGAAATTCTAAATCCTCGATTTAAACACCTCTTTATGATTTGAGCATAAGAATATTTTGTGTTGGAAAGGGCTGCTACGTTCTCTTTCATCACACTGCCTTCGAAACACCAAACAATGTAAAAATGTAGTTCTAATGCATGCCGTTCCATCGCGACTTTACATCAGCTGTTGTTGTCTTTATTTATTCAATTTCGCTCAAAGCTACTCAAGAGCTATCTACGCTAGCCACCCCTAATTTAGAAGTGATAGGATCGAAGGAAAACAGCATCACCCACTGCCAACTCTTGGGCTACTTTTTTACTAATGAAACGTCGGATGGACGGTCGCGTTATAACACCTCTTCGGGTGAAAGGGCAGGGATGTTCGGAGACGGGATTCGAACCCGCGACCCGCAGATTGCGAGTCTAGCGTTCTAACCACCAGACTATGCCAGAACTCTGTTGTTGTCACGTGACTTGCTAATTTGCATATTCAGTATTGTTTTTCAAAGACATTTCGGGTTCTGTTCGGGGAAAAAATTCGAAGAGGACCACAAAAAATACTGTCAATTGATAGCTACAACATGGAAGATTAGAAAAGAATATATCTATTGTTTGATCATTTGAAATTTGTAGAAACTAAGAGATTACCTGAACCAACAACTTGAAGTCTTGCTGTTAGCATGTCAAATAGGCTAGGCAGTCGATGATAAGTTCTGTCTGACGTAAACTTTCACTTGTGTTCAGCTGATAAAGAGTAACTGTAACAAGCACTTCAGTGTTTCATCTTATTTACAATTATCTGAAGTTATGATACATTGTTAGCAATCTCTTTAGTGAGGTAGGCACGATGATGATAGATACGGAAAACGAATATTTGTTCAATGAAAAATAAACTTTGATTGATTTAAAAATCCAAAAAGGGTGTGTTTGAACTTTTGAACTGTTTGTTTAAATACAGACTCAGATTTGAATGCAAGTTAACGAAGCATTTTTATGTAAGAGCTTGAGTTCTATTTAGAACGTGAAAGACGTTATGAAGTTGATGCTGATGTAAAGTAAATGGTCATATTTGAAGAAACAATTAATTTTCAAAAGTATGATGGGAAGAAGGTTCAAAGTTATGTTCATTGATAATAAGGCAACAGTAGGTTGATCATGAAAATAATGCAACAGTGGGTTCATCAAGAGAAAGAGACATTCTGTGGACTTCTATAGGAATTAACAACCTTTTAATTGCTTGAACATATTCTTACCCATCCACGTACATTTAAACTCGTCGAACTCCCTGTGTAATAAATGAATCGCTCAGAAAAATTGTATTTTATATTTATGGAAAAGGTATTAAGGCTATCAGTCACCGTCTCTAATTTGAACTATTAACCTAAGGAAGGCAGCCAGACAGTGGCATTCTACCGCTCAGCATTCACGCTAAGGGATTGACTGTCACTCTTATAATTCATTCACAGCTTAAAATGCGAAGAATATGTTATGGCAATGCAAGGATTCGAAACCGGCTCATCAGTTCCAAAATCCATAGCTCTACCACAGGGCCAATTCACCACCTCCCCCCAAAAAAGGTCCAATTGTTGTGAGGAGATGTTTACTTGTAATGTCAATATTCTAGGCATTGTGAAAAACATTGTCAAATACCTAGTTGTAAGAAGAACACATTCTTTCAGATAGTGTCTAGTTATAAAACAAATTATTATAATAATACTCAGTTTTTGCCTGTCCTGAAATGCACGCTCCTCTTACTATCTAAATGCGCATGCGCGCGTACTACATTTCAACGTATGTAAGCAGAAGACGGATGCAAATATCCTTTAAAAGATATTTTGTACAACAACTTATTAAAAGCTTTTTAAAGTTTTAATAAATATCTAATGTTAGGTCGTAGAATAACATTATATGTATATTTATTGATAGTATTAACAACGGTAAAGTTTAGCCCTAACTGTACTAAAGCAAAAAAACGTAGACAAGTTACAGTGTCAATTTATCTCTTTATCAAATATAGACTGTACTTGATAAAGGCTTAATTAAAACTAGGCCTAAAACAATGGACTTACAGATTTCGGTGCTTACAATTAGAATTGTCATTATTATTCTAGAAATCCTGTATTTAAAGTAGTACTGTTGCAATAAAAATATTAATTTTGCCAGTAGTTAATATTAGTTACAAAGCATCTAGTCGTTCTGAAAACATCCCCAGCTTTATTGATTAAATTATAGCAGTTGGAAAAAACGCCTATGTGTAGTAAAAAATAGTAATTGTGAATAAACATAGTAAAATAACCCTTCTTTCTGAAACAAAAATGTAGTTACGTAAAAATGTCTTCTTTCTAGAAAATGTTCACTTATGGTGAAGAAATGTTTCGTTATATATGTGGCTAGGCGTTTAAAATTTTTTATTTGTTCTAAGTATCTAGTCATTGTGAAATGTCTATTTGATGCGAAAAAGTTCTAGTTAATTTTAAAGATCTCTAATATCTGACAAAAAATCTATTCATTATGAAGAAAGGTACACGTTTAGTTATGGTATACAAGCATTTATTTGGTGCAAACAAAGTGATTGATTGTAATCATTCACAAAGCTACACATTGGGCTATCTGAGCTCTGTTCACCACGGGTATCGAAACACGGTTTCTAGCGTTATAATCCGCAGACATACCATTGTGCCACTGGGGGGCATAAAAAAGTGAACTTGTGACAAATTACATTTATTTTTCGTATACATACGTTTAAAATAGGTAAAAAAAATCACATTGCTTTGAACAAAAACATCAGATACAAATTATACGTAAGCCAATTAAAAGAGAAGGTAACTTTTCTTCACCAATATTACACTTACAATATTGCATTATACGTTCTACTATATTTGAGAGCTGGCCGGATCATTTTTTAAACTATAAAAATTGTCCAGTCGATGTAATATTGTTATTAAAGGGTATAGGCGTGTATAGATAGTGTCCAGTCGATGTGACAACTTTATTAAAGGGCATAGGTGTGTATAAATATATACGTTTGTTTGTGTGTGTGTGTGTATATATACTGAACACTTCAACGCTTAGATCAAATAGTATTTCTATCAAATAACTGTATTTTTTTTTGTAAAACTTGCAATAAGTTTTATAAGGAATTTTAAGTTTATTGTTAAACTTATTCAACCTTACTTATGATAAACAGTTATCAATGATATTATTATTATGCTGATATTAATGTCCAAACAATCCTTTAAACTGAATGTGTCTAATCTTCTAGTCGTTTTGGAACAATGGTTGTTAAATTCTTTTTTTTTTCCTCAGCAATATTTCCTATTGTTGTATAGTTAGTATTATAACCTATACAATAAACTTGTCGTTGTATAGTTAGTACTATAACCCACACAATCATCTTGTCGTTGTATAGTTAGTATTATAACCTATACAACCATCTTGTCATCGTGTAGTTAGCATTATAACCTATACAATAATCTTGTGATTGTATAGTTAGTATTATAACCTATACAACCATCTTGTCATTATATAGTTAGTATTATAACCTATACAATCATCTTATCATTGTATAGTTAGTATTATACCCAATGCAACCATGTTGTCGTTGTGTAGTTAGTATTATAACTCATACAATCATCTTATTGTTGTATAGTTAGCACTATAACCTATACAATTATTTTGTTGTTGTATAGTTAGTACTGCAACCTATACAATATTTTGTCTTTGTGTAATTAGTATTATAACCTATACAATCATCTTGTTGTTGTATATTTAGCACTATAACCTATACAATTATATTGTTGTTATATAGATAGTACTGTAACCTATACAATCATTTTGCCATTGTATAGTTAGTACAATATCTTGTTCTTGTATAGTTAGTATTATAACCTATACAATCATCTTGTCATTGTGTAGTTAGTATTATAACCTATACAATCATCTTGTCGTTGTATAGTTAGCACTATAACTTATACTATCATCTTGTTGTTATATAATTAGCACTATAACCTATATGATTATCTCGTCGTTGTATAGTTAGTACTATAACCTATACAATAATCTTGTCGTTGTATAGTTAGTATTATAACCTATACAGTAACTTGAGTATTAACTTTTAATTAGTTTCTATTATTTGTAATTGTTTGTTACTAATTATTAACTAGTTTGTTTTCTATGTTTGGGCTGTTAATCCGCTGCCTTATTCACGAAAGTTGTAAGAGGGACCATTGTTGTGGTGGTTAATCACCAGGATTCCATCCTGGGTATTATTAATTAGCTGTTGTGTTAAAGAATGCATTATTTCCTCCGTGGTTATACCATCAGTTGACGTCTCAGACGAGTGTTTATAGCACTAACGTATATAAAAATATTACTAACTAACCAATACTTAACCTTATATGTTCCTATTGGTAATCAACAATGACACCAACTGATATCCAATAGCCGCAACATTAGCGTAAGTTCTTAAAATATTTACATTTTTACAACCTGACAACTTCATTGACCAGTACAGCTTTAAAACAAAGCTGTGACAGAGGATGAAAAGAAACGATCTCGACATTGTAGAACCTAACGTAATAGAAGTTAAAATGTGAAACAGGCTTTTCGTAACTGAAGCGACAATAAGTGACGTCACTTATCGTTTCGTATTAACAAGCATCTTTTTCATTTTGGAGTTAACCAGTTCTATGAGCAAGAGGGAAACTGGGGCTATTGGATAGTTTCAATTAGACCTGGGTTGTTCAACTGGTGAGGTAGTGCCGAGCAACCTGCCAATCAAATAAAAAAAAAAAGCTTTAAATACAACTAATATTTGGCGCTTCTGACTTTGGGACATAATTGCGTAATGTTGGCTACCTATTGCTGTATTGCTTTGGTGTACGTACCAATATACTTGGATAAACCGTTATGAGTTTCTTTTGGTTCATTGATAAGTAGTATCCAGTCTCAGAGATAGTACTGAAAATACTATGTGACCCACCACTAGCAAAAAAATTGAGCAGCCCTGAGCTAAATTACTGTTACCATTTTGAGCGCAAATAATTCACGACAGTAATTTTTAACCTAATGGCATTTTCAAAGTGGAACGAACAATTAAAAATAGACCTCGGGAAGCCTCAAATGTTTATTTTCGCGACATCCTATTTTAAATGTTTATTATTCTAACCTTATTTTGCAATTTTATCTTATTAACATTTGAATAAGTAGTTCCAGACAGCATCTGTCCTATTTAGTAGAACATTTCACTACATGACCTGAATTTTCCAGGTAAGGTTTATTACCAATAACATATATTGTATGAGACTTCACCCATGACCTGAAATTTTCTTGGGCAAGACGAACAAAGAACTCCAGTATACGCTAACTACCAATAACATATATTGCAGGAGATTTCACTCATGACCTGAAATTTCCTTGGGCAACACGAACAAAGAAATCCAGTCCACGCTAACCACCAATAACATATATTGCAGGAGATTTCACTCATGACCTGAAATTTCCTTGGGCAACACGAACAAAGAACTCCAGTCCACGCTAACCACCAATAACATATATTGCAGGAGATTTCACTCATGACCTGAAATTTCCTTGGGCAACACGAACAAAGAACTCCAGCTACGATTATCACTAATTAAATACATTGTAGAGAACAGATTGGTGTAAGTGAATAAGTCTGTTCCAGTAATCTGGGGCTATATTTTATGCGTGTGATATAAAGTTAATTACTTATGATTGCAAGGGTTTCACTTACAAACATTAGAAGAATACAGAATGCTACCAAGATAAACGTGGTACAGAGGTAACGTTTCCAGCTTCACGTGCTCCCTCACGATGTCACTTTGATTAATGTCATTTTTTCTTATATACCACTATCATGAAACTAAGTCTATATTTATTCGATGTCAAACTCAAGTGATTTTAATTTAAGTGACTGACAGTTTGAGGTGACCGACAAACACTACGTTTAATACGAGAACAGTGCCGATCATGACGCAAACAAACGTAACGAATCTCGTCAACAGGAGATTACCGTATATACTGTGAAAATGGAAGCTGGCGTTACAGAAGAGATGAAACCGCATACTGTAAAATGGAAGCTGGCGTTACCGAAGAGGTGAAACCATACACCGTGGAATAGAAGCTGGCGTTGCCAAAGAGATGAAACCGCATACTGAAAATAGAATGTGGGGTTATAGAAGTGATGAAACCGTATACTGTGAATATGGAAGCTGGCGTTACCGAAGAGGTGAAACCGTATACAGTGAATATGGAAGCTGGCGTTACTGAAGAGATGAAACTTTGTCTTAACTGTGTTTATATTATGCCGAACATCGCTTATGGTTAATAAATAACATCACTTGTTCTTACCTATTTGTGAAAAAACATAGTTGCTTTGATCGGTAGCCAATGAAAAGTTAAAACGAGACACTTTTGATAACATTCGTTGTTTTAGATTTTTTAATTTTTAACTTGTAAGGCTTCTCGAGCAACAATTGAAAATGCTAGGTTTCACAAGCATTTACTTCTTGTTAAAAGAATTACGCGGAACATGGTTTATTGTCGACAAAAACGATTTGTTGTCTCACTTTGTCATGGAAGATATGGTAGAAATTACGTTTTTGTATAACAGGTAATTATGGAAGACAAGTGAGCATTTACTGCTTTATCATTTTATATAACGGACAATTCTTCTTCTTCTTCTTCCTTTTGTTAGGCTAAAAGCTTGTCATCTGCATCACCCCACCAAACTCTACCACACATATAATTTTTATTCCCGTATCTTCTTCAGTGTTATTCTTCTATTTCCTACTGCTTGTTCAATATTTTGCTTCCATCTTACCCTTGGCCTTCTTCCGGTTGTTATCTACTCCATATATTTCGTTATCCATCCACTTTACATGCTTCTCTCTTTAAATTCCATCAATGAATCCACTCCAAGACTCCTCCTTATATCCTCATTTCTTATTTATCTCTATGTCCATATATATGAGTCTCAAACCTATCATTTCTGCGCCCTATATTTTACTCTTTCTTTTCTTCGTTAACACCTATGTTTGTCAATAATGTTCCTTATATGGTCTAAGAAATGATAACTTTTACTTTTGCTGGTATTTCCTTTTCTTTAAGTAAAGGCTAAAGCATTCTCAGATTTTTACTGTAGTTTGCCATTCTTTAGTCCATCTCTCTCTCTCTCTCCATCATTTCTTCATTAATGAGGATTACACAAAATATTTAGAATTATCAACCTTTATCAACTGATGCTTAACAACCTATATATCACAATCTCCATCTTGCCTAGAAAGTACCATTACACCAGCTTGTTTGCATTCAGTTTTATTCCGTTTATCTTCAATCCTCTACTCCATTTATGAACAGGCTTTCTACATTTTTTGCGAACAATGCAACACCATTAGCATATACCAGTAGTGAAATATTCTCATCATCTTGTCTAATAACTCTTACTGTCTTATCCATGTATACTATAAACAACTATGAAGATATAATGCTGCCTTGTCTTACACCACATATAATATCAAACCATTTTTTATTGTTCAGTTCTGATCTCACCATGCTCTCATTGTTACCACAGAGCCTAATCACTGCTGTCTTCAATCCCAATGGGATATTATTCCTCGGAAAACCTAACACTTTCCACATTTTCTTTCTCGGCACTCTATCAAACGAATTTTCAAGACCACAGAATGCCATAAACTGATCTATGTTCCATTCCCAGGATTTTCCGTCCTAATTTTCAGAGCAAATATCAAATCCATAGAGCTTCTCCCTAGTCCAAATTAATAGTGCTTCTCCCTAGTCCAAATTCATAGTGCTTCTCCCTAGTCCAAATTCATAGTTCTATTCTCTACGTTCTTGCTTTACATATTCTTTCGGTCTTCCTTGCAAAATTCTTTCATACAGTTTCCCAATATTAGATAATAAGGATATTCCTATACAGTTCCTACAATCGTGCCTTTTCTCACCTTTACAAATAGGGCATATTATGGCCTTACTCCATTCTTGGGGAATATTTCCATTTCTCCACGCTACCTTAAATAATTCAAGAATTCCACAAAGTAAAGCATCACCCCCCTCCTTTCTTTGAACAACTCCATGGGTAATTCATTTTCTCCTGGAGCCTCAGCATATTCCTATGTTTTTGAGCTGTTTAAACTTGTTCTTGTGCAACTTATTCATTTTTAAATTTACTGCCATCTAATTTATTAACTTGACTTACCCCTATACCCCCATCCTCACTTTGAACTACACTTCTGTTCCTCTTTCATTAATGTCATCGTGATCTGTTAATAAATTACAATCAGCATTTTTAACTGTGTTGGATTGTTCTTCGCTACTTCTTCCGAACTCTTTTGCAAAACTATATGTAAGTTTTTACCATTTCCTTTATCTGCTTGCAGTTTTTCTCCAGGATCTTCTCATACTCTTCTCTTGGCTGCTCTTTTTATAAGTTATAATTCTCTTCTAGCTATCTCATATTTTCTCCGTGTCTCTACTGTTATTTTTTTCATCTACAACCTCAATCTATACATCATATTTTAAACATAGTTTCATACTTCTCCTATCCACCATGATGTGCAGTTGTTACTCTTTTCTCCATTATATTTAACACCTGTGACTTCCTCTGCTGTTGATACGACTAATTACCTCCTATTTTCCCATTTACTGATTCAGAGTTAATCCCCCCAGCAGGTTGCTAGCCCTGTTCTGGGTTCTCAGTACTGCTACATAGTACATAGTATGGTTATAGGTCTACTTTAACTACACACGAGGAGACCAAAGGTAGGATTTAGCTGCTACTCCTCTTCAAGGTTACACAGTCGCTTATCCTAGTGGGTTATATGCTAGGACCGTAGAATCTACTGCTTTATAATTTTATATAACATATAATTATGGAAGATAAGTAAGCAATTACTACTTTAATCCTATGTAACAGGTAATTATAAAATATAAGTGAATATTTACTAATTTATCTTTGTATATAATGTTTAATTATGGAACTCAAATGAGCATTTACTGCATTGTCAGTTCTACAATAGGAAATCATGGAATATGAATTAAGCAGTTGCTTTAGGATTAGTTATACAGAGAGTTGAGTAAGTTATATTAAAATAATTTTAATATGCAAATTAGCAAGAAATGTGACAATCATAGATAATAAAAGTTCGAAGTGGACTACATTTTGATATTGTTTGGCGTTCATAGATAGTATGATGTCAACGAAAACTGATAGCTTTTGGGAAAGATATGTAACAGCCCTTTTCGACGCGAAATATTAATACGCTCAGATCATAAAGGTGTGTTCAGATCGGGGATTTAGAATTTCCATGATGGAGATATCACTTATACTAATTACACTGGGAAACAAAGAAAAAAGGATCAACTTGGAGACCCATGACCAGCCAGAAAGAGACTTTCAAGAAGTCGTACTTCAGCAATGGCAAACAAAATATGGCATTTTGCAACAGGTGATAACTCACAAACACAAAGGCTAGTTGTAAAAGTCGCCCACATGCCCCAGACAACAATTGGCTACATAGTCAAGAAGAATCTCGATCTGGAAAATTGACACAAGTCACGTGTACACAAAATACTTCCATGACATATTCGTTCAACTGTCGCACACCTCAAGCAGCTAGAGAAATAAACGGGTATTCATGATATTCCATACAAAGACATACTGGTCAAGTTGCGAGACGCAATGCCTATAGATTTCTGTGACCAAACTATGGTAACGGGAGCTGGGAACCACCGTCCTCGTACAATAGGTGTAGTATAGAAAGAATGCAAAAACAGTGGGGTACTTTTGACATGACAGCCTTTTGCAATGGAAACTATAGTGCAGGACTATTGTCAAGATGCACGGCCGTTAAGTAGAGCATGACCTGAAGTGACAACATGGACTATAACTACGTTGAGAGGTTTAAAAATTGTCTTAATATAACATATTCAGTACGTGTATAACACATAGATGGGCAAGTAAGTGAAGAATTTACTGCATTATCAATACTGCAATAGGTAATCATAATAGGTGAAGGACATATTTACAGGACTGTCCTCTAAGACCTAAGTTACCAAGAAAGATAAACAGGAATTTGCTCTATTTCCTATTATAACTTATCATGGAATATAAATGAAGCATTTTATACATGCTCGGTTCAATAAGTGGTGGATATGCAAGACACATAAGAAGTTATTTGTATTATCAGTTCTGTGGAAGTTCACCATGGTAGTTAAAAGGAACATTTAAAACATTATCAGTTCTGTAACATTTACTGTACTATCAGTTTTACAATGGATATTAATGTAATATAAAAGGAGCAGTTATAGTGTATCATCAGTTCAATAACAAATTATCATTCACTATACTTATCGTATGTTTGGTATAACATACATAGCTGTTTATTTGTATTACCATTTGTGTAATAAATAGTACCCATTGAATATATAATTTATTATGTTATCAGTGGTATACCAGGAAACCAAGGAATATATAAGTATCTGCAGAGTTATTCAAAACTTAGTTGGTTTGTTCTATTGTAAATAACCCGAAATTACAGCCTCAAAATGATTTTCAGGAGACGCTCCATTACAATTTAATATCGGTTAAGGCATGAAAACAGCATCAAACATTTCAGGAGTTATTATACCATTAGAAGTGACTTCTGGTGGTTTACCTCTGTACATCAGAAGTTGAGTTCTTATAAAGCCTTACTACAGCCATGGTAATAATGCTGGTGTAACATTAAGGTAACAACGAGAGGACCATGCAGCAGTGAGAAACAAACTTGAACAAAGAGGATTGGTTGTATATGTAACTTGGAATATATTATTATTCCTACACTTAAGAAAAAAGGGTTTGGAATAAAACAGTTTTCATTGAAAGATGGGGCTCCGTCAACCATTGCATGGACTGTAAAGACATTCCTGGGACATGCTTTCAGAGAACTGGTAATCAGCATTTTTTCCCGTACATGAATAATACGGCTTCAACTTTCACCCTTGATGACTTTAGGCTATGAGGCTACTTTACGTCTTTGGTTTACCGTGACAAGCTCGCTACCTTGACAGGCTTTAAATACATCATAGGACACCAATTAAACTGCAAAGTATCGTTCATGTGTATATCATGATCTTTCATGAATGCAAGCAACAGTGGACATGAATGGAGGTCACATTGAACACGTTGGCTGTGCGAATTTCGCGATCACTGTCTTCTGGTGCTAATTAGATTTAGCTCTGGGGTCGTCTTTTTCATCGTCTCATTAGTTAATCTACCAAATATTATATATTTATGATGATTAGTTCCCAAATTTGGCCGTTAGAAAAGACCAGTTAACTTTATAACTTCCTTACACATCTACTGTGTTAAGCATGTGTGAAATGTTGAAATGGTTTTGTACAATTACTTTTAATTTGTGAGCTTTCAAAAATTGAAAACGTAACATTTTCGAAGCGTGCGTATAAAGCCTAATTAAGAGCTCTCTGGCATATGCTTTGAAATATACAACTTACAACTTTACAATTTAATTATTAACTCTAAAATTATCGGCGAGTCCATATAGGACTCATTGGATTTTCAAATTCATTTTTTCTCTACTATTTTTGCGCCATATTTGGTGAACCTAATAACATATGGGTCACGAAAAATTTAAATATCAATAATATATAAATACTACGTTAATCTCACTAATTACTGTTGGGACCTCTTTGAATTTCACAGTGAGTGATGCAGCTTAATACTTTTGGTCGTTTCTTTATATAGAGTCTTGAAACAGGCAATTATATAAAACTACTAGCATACGGACCTCATAACAAGTCCGTAATTTGAAGATCAAGAACAAACTAAAAGAAATAATTGGATGAAGATAATCGCACTGTTTTAACTTATCTCTTCCAGTGCAGCCCATGTAGTATTTAAAAAAAGTTAAAATGAGCAAAAAGGTTTTAAATTGCGTCTTTCTTCCTCTAATATGTTACACTAGTATAGCGCGAGTTAGAAACATATTGGTTATTGATTGATGTTATTCACAATGAACCTGTTAAAATCAGGTGTAAAGTTACAACAGTTTAACCAGATGTGTGAAAATATTAAGCAACAAACCATTACAATCATCACAATGAACTATAGTGAAATATTATACAAACCACGTGAGTTTACCTAATAATGACAACGTCTCTGACATAAGAGAAACCATTCTCTTGATGAACTGAAGAAAAGTTCCCAATACCAATACCTCCAACAACATACCAGAGAAATCTTTGTCTTGATGATGAACCGATGAAACGTTACCAATACCTCAACATACATACCAGAGAAATCTTTGTCTTGATGATGAAGTGATGAAAAGTTACCAATACCTCAACATTACATACCAGAGAAATCTTTGTCTTGATGATGAACCGATGAAAATTTACCAATACCTCCAACATAACATACCAGAAAAATCATTGTCTTGATGAACTGATGGAAAATTACCAATACCAATACCTCCAACATAACATATCAGAGATATCATTGTCTTGATGAATGACGAAAAGTTACCAATATCAACTGATTTTTATTCAGCAACAACGATAACTCTAAAATCACAAAGAAACATATGTTTATTGACTGGTAAAAATTATCAACACTTTTTATTGCTCGTAAATTGAAAGGTGTAAAGTTCATATATTTCATTTCTTGAATCAGTTAGTATTATTTGGAAGGAAACCGCTAACTATGCATTAAAATACAAATCTAGACCCCCATTAAGCAATAAATTAGCATTTATTGGAGATACAAGGTTTTAATTCTACTGTATAGCATCATATATATAGTAAGGGAGTGTAGAATTTTTATTTTTTACACAGTGAATCGATATGCAGCAGATAATCATATATTTAAAATCTGTATCTGGAAATTAAATTCAAGTTAAAAATGTAACCACGTAAAAACATATAATTTGATAAAGGAAGAACAAGTACATCTACAATGAATATAAAAGGCTGTATTCTTGATTACAGGTAGTTGGGAACTATTTGTAATTATGACAGTCGTCGATAAGATTCCAATCGATCATATCCTGTCTGCTGCAGAAGAAACCATTATTCGACCTTATCTGTTGTTCTGCCTTTTTATCTCCAATCACGATGCAGTGATTCAGATCCCAAAATAATGTGTTTTTGAGACAGTAACAGTTAAAATGTGAAAAAAAGAACTATATCACCTCTAGAAAGAAAACAAATTTTTAAAGAATTTCGACCGAAAATCATGGAAATTGCATGAATTA
This sequence comes from Limulus polyphemus, assembly GCF_000517525.1. Taxonomy (NCBI): domain Eukaryota; kingdom Metazoa; phylum Arthropoda; class Merostomata; order Xiphosura; family Limulidae; genus Limulus; species Limulus polyphemus. The sequence continues at coordinate 265,358 of NW_013666882.1, read as the reverse complement.
TGAAATTCGTATCACCTGATGTTTCTTAAAATGTTTGGGCATTATGATGCAAATTTAAGATTCAAAAAAACGGAAGTCAGTTGGAGCTAGATGTTAACTTGTCATTACAAAATATCTTACGATACAATTGCCTTGATCAAATAATTAAATTAAAATAAAGGAGCAGTATGCAAGAAGAGACGTTCTATGATTGATGTCTATCTTTCAAGTATGCTCTATTTTCTTAGGAATTGGTTTCCTAAAAGCTCTGTATACCTGGACTGAAATCTTGTTTTGATGCTTAATTATGCAAGTATTAAAATGTATCTGTTTTGTTTTTTA